>NC_135673.1:310701-318201 GCF_964188315.1 Podarcis muralis | reverse complement strand
AAAATAGAAAAAATAAAGAAGAAAATAGAAAAAGAGAAAAAAATAAAGAAGAAAATAGGAAAAAAATAAAGAAGAAAATAGGAAAAAAATAAAGAAAAAAATAGAAAAATAGAAAAAAAAAAAGAAAAAAATAGAAAAAATAAAGAAGAAAATAGAAAAAGAGAAAAAAATAAAGAAGAAAATAGGAAAAAAATAAAGAAAAAAATAGAAAAAGAGAAAAAAATAAAGAAGAAAATAGGAAAAATAAAGAAGAAAATAGAAAAAGAGAAAAAAAATAAAGAAGAAAATAGGAAAAAAATAAAGAAAAAAAATAGAAAAATAGAAAAAAATAAAGAAAAAAATAGAAAAAATAAAGAAGAAAATAGAAAAAGAGAAAAAAATAAAGAAGAAAATAGGAAAAAAAAAAGAAAAAAAAATAGAAAAATAGAAAAAAATAAAGAAAAAAATAGAAAAAAAAAGAAGAAAATAGAAAAAGAGAAAAAAATAAAGAAAAAAATAGAAAAAATAAAGAAGAAAATAGAAAAAGAGAAAAAATAAAGAAAAAAATAGAAAAAATAAAGAAGAAAATAGAAAAAGAGAAAAAATAAAGAAGAAAATAGGAAAAGAATAAAGAAAAAAATAGAAAAATAGAAAAAAATAAAGAAGAAAATAGGAAAAAAATAAAGAAAAAAATAGAAAAATAGAAAAAAATAAAGAAGAAAATAGAAAAAATAAAGAAGAAAATAGAAAAAGAGAAAAAAATAAAGAAGAAAATAGGAAAAAAATAAAGAAAAAAATAGAAAAATAGAAAAAAATAAAGAAAAAAATAGAAAAAATAAAGAAGAAAATAGAAAAAGAGAAAAAAATAAAGAAAAGAAGAAGAAGAAAATAGAAAAAATAAAGAAAAAAATGGGAAAAATGGAAAAAAATAAAGAAGAAAATAGAAAAATAGAAAAAATAAAGAAAAAAATGGGAAAAAAAATAAAGGGAAAATAAAGGGAAAAATTGAAAAAATAGAAAAAATAAAGGAAAAAATAGAAAAAAATAAAGGAAAAAATAGAAGGAAAAAAATAGAAATTAAGGAATTAAATAGGAATTAAGGAATAGGAAGAATGGCAGAAATCCACCAGGCGGGGCGTCGTCCGAGCGAGCCAATCAGCGCCGGGCGTCTCCTCACCGCTCGCTCCCCATTGGCCCGCGCTTTTGACAGACAACCGAGCCATCCAATCGCCGCCCTAGTTACCTCAAAACCCATCTTTTCTCATGCCAAAGGAGTGTGGGCGGAGCGTGGCTCAAGCGAGCCAATCAACGCCGCGCCTCTCTTCAAGGTCCGGTTCCCATTGGCTGGCACGTTTGACAGACAACCGCGCCAGCCAATTCTCTCCTTTCCAACCTCAGAGTCTACGAAAGTCAAGCGGGGCCCGACCAAGTAGGCGGAGCGTCGCAGGAACGAACCAATCCGCACCGCCCGCCTCCTCAAAGCACGGCTCCCATTGGCCCGCGCCTTTGAGGGACACCCCATCCAGCCAATCGCCGCCCTAGTTCTCTCAGAGCGCGTCCTTTCCTCATGGCAAAGGAGGCCCGAGCCAGAGTGGGCGCATTGCCCCGCTCCCCATTTGACAGACAAGCCGGCCAGCCAATAATCTCCTTTCCTCCCTCCATCCTCAAGGAGTCAAGCCAGGCCCGACCAAGTGGGCGGATCTCCTGGCGAATGAACCAATCCCCACCGCCCTCCTCCCCGCCCATTGGCCCACTGCTTTGACCGACAACCCATCCAGCCAATCGCCGCCCTGGTTCCCTTCCCTGGCGGCAAACTAGGCCGGAGCCAGAGTGGGCGGGGCGACTCCCCTCCGCCCGCTCCCCATTGGCCCACGTCTTTGACAGACACGCCGTCCAGCCAATAATCCCCTTTCCTCCCTCAGCGCCCTTTCCTCAAGGAGTCAAGCCAGGCCCGACCAAGTGGGCGGATCTTCTGGCGAACCAACCAATCCCCACCGCCCTCCTCCCCGCCCATTGGCCCACTCCTTTGACCGACAACCCACCCAGCCAATCCCCGCCCTGGTTCCCTCAGCGCGCGTCCTTTCCTCACGGCGAACTAGGCCGGAGCCAGAGTGGGCGGGGCGTCTCCCCTATACCCGCTCCCCATTGGCCCACGTCTTTGACGGACACCCCCTCCCTCCAATCCCCTCCCTCCTCACCTCAGGCCTTGCCGCCATGGAGCCCTCGCCTCGACCGGAGTGGCAGCGGGCCTTGCTGGCCAAGAAGCGGGCCAAGGCGGCCTCGCTCTCCGGCCTCCTCGAGCTCTACTCGGCGCGGCCGGGCGTCCGGATCCTCCGGGCCGAGCGCATCGTCATCGTCGAGACGCGTGACGTCACGGGCGACGTCACGACGGAGCGGGGCGACGCCGTCCTGAGGGCCGAGGAGGTGGTGGTCTTCGAACCCGAGCCGGGCCGCGTCCGCCGCCTGAGGAAGCAATACGAGAAGGTTCGAGGGGATGCGGGGAGGAGAGGGCGGAAGGAGGCGTCGGTTTCCCCACTGCGCATGCGCGGAGCCAGGAGGCGGGGTGCCCTCCGCGCCTCCAGCCAATGAAAGGGGGCGGAGGGAGCGTCGGGCGCCTCCCATTGGACAGCCAATCCGAGCCGCGCGGCCTACTGCCGCCCGTAGCGACGCCGGCCTGGGGTACGCCTCCCTCCCCTCCGACCAATAGCAGCGCGCGTGGCTGCTTGCCCAGCCAATCCGCGCCGAGCGCTCAGGCGCCGCGACGCCCCTCGCACCGCTCGGCCAATAGCAAGGCGCGGGTTTTGCCCGGCTCCCTCTCATTGGCCTTCCCCCGCCAGCGTCGTCGTAGCAACGCGCGGCCAATGGCAACGCGCGCCCTCTCACGCGACCAATAGCAGCGCGCGGGACTTCCCGCCCGCCCTCCCGTTGGACTCCGCGCTCCCGCCTCAGCCAATCAGCGCCGCGCTACGGAAGCCTCAAGCCAATTAAATGGGCGAAGGGCAAGGGGGGGGGGAAATGGCTTCGGTTGGGCGCTGCGCAGGCGCGGAGGCCGAAGGGAAGCAGCGGGAGGCTTCGGAGGACGCTCTGCGCATGTCCGGAGGGCAAAGGCGGCCGCCGCGCAGGCGCAGTGCTTCCCTCCAGAGGCAGACGGATTCCGCAAGGGAGAACGGGCAAGGGGGAGCGTCGGGGCCGCTCCGCGCATGCGCGGAGGGGACGAGGGGTGCTTCTGAGGGCTATATGCGCATGCGCGAAGGGCGGGGAGTGTGAGCCACTGTGCATGCGCGAAGGGCGGGGAGTGTGTGCCACTGTGCATGTGCGAAGGGCGGGGAGTGTTAGCGCATGCGCGAGGGGCGGGGAGTGTTAGCGGATGCGCATGCGCGAAGGGCGGGGAGTGTGATCCGCTGCGCATGCGCGAAGGGCGGGGAGTGTTAGCAGATGCGCATGCGCGAAGGGTGGGGAGTGTGAGCCGCTGCGCATGCCCGAAGGGCGGGGAGTGTGAGCCGCTGCACATGCGCGAAGGGCGGGGAGTGTTAGCGGGTGCGCATGCGCGAGGGGCGGGGAGTGTTAGCGGATGCGCATGCGCGAGGGGCGGGGAGTGTTAGCGGAAGCGCATGGGCGAGGGGCGGGAGTGTTAGCGGAAGCGCATGCGCGAGGGGCGGGGAGTGTTAGCGGAAGCGCATGCGCGAAGGGCGGGGAGTGTTAGCGGATGCGCATGCGCGAGGGGCGGGGAGTGTTAGGCGCTGCACATGCGCGAAGGGCGGGGAGTGTGAGCCGCTGAGCATGTGCGAAGGGCGTGGAGTGTGAGCCGCTGAGCATGCGCGAAGGGCGGGGAGTGTGAGCCGCTGAGCATGCGCGAGGGGCGGGGAGTGTTAGCGGATGCGCATGCGCGAAGGGCGGGGAGTGTGTGCCGCTGTGCATGCGCGAGGGGCGGGGAGTGTGAGCCGCTGCGCATGCGCGAAGGGCGGGGAGTGTTAGCGGATGCGCGATGGGGCGGGGAGTGTGAGCCGCTGCGCATGCGCGAAAGGGCGGGGAGTGTTAGCGGATGCGCATGCGCGAAGGGCGGGGAGTGTAAGCCGCTGTGCATGCGCGAGGGGCGGGGAGTGTGAGCCGCTGCACATGCGCGAAGGGCGGGGAGTGCGAGCCACTGTGCATGTGCGAAGGGCGGGGAGTGTTAGCGGATGCGCGAAGGGCGGGGAGTGTGAGCCGCTGCGCATGCGCGAAGGGCGGGGAGTGTGAGCCACTGTGCATGCGCAAAGTTTGGGGAGTGTGAGAAACTGCGCATGCACGAAAGGGCGGGGAGTGTGAGCCGCTGCGCATGCGCGAAGGGCGGGGAGTGTGAGCCGCTGCACATGTGCGAAGGGCGGGGAGTGTGAGCCACTGCGCATGCGCGAGGGGCAGGGAGTGTTAGCGGATGCGCATGCGCGAGGGGCGGGGAGTGTTAGCGGATGCGCATGCGCGAGGGGCGGGGAGTGTGAGTGAGGGGCGGGGAGTGTGAGCATGCGCGAGGGGCGGGGAGTGTTAGCGGATGCGCATGCGCGAGGGGCGGGGAGTGTGAGTGAGGGGCGGGGAGTGTGAGCATGCGCGAGGGGCGGGGAGTGTTAGCGGATGCGCATGCGCAAAGGGTGGGGAGTGTTAGCGGATGCGCATGCGTGAGAGGCAGGGAGTGTTAGCGGATGCGCATGCGCGAAGGGCGGGGAGTGTAAGCCGCTGTGCATGCGCGAGGGGCGGGGAGTGTGAGCCGCTGCACATGCGCGAAGGGCGGGGAGTGCGAGCCACTGTGCATGTGCGAAGGGCGGGGAGTGTTAGCGGATGCGCGAAGGGCGGGGAGTGTGAGCCGCTGCGCATGCGCGAAGGGCGGGGAGTGTGAGCCACTGTGCATGCGCAAAGTTTGGGGAGTGTGAGAAACTGCGCATGCACGAAAGGGCGGGGAGTGTGAGCCGCTGCGCATGCGCGAAGGGCGGGGAGTGTGAGCCGCTGCGCATGCGCGAAGGGCGGGGAGTGTTAGCGGATGCGCATGCGCGAAGGGCGGGGAGTGTTAGCGGATGCGCGAAGGGGCAGGGAGTGTGAGCTGCTGCGCATGCGCGAAGGGGCGGGGAGTGTTAGCGGATGCGCGAAGGGGCGGGGAGTGTGAGCTGCTGCGCATGCGCGAAGGGGCGGGGAGTGTGAGCCGCTGCACATGCGCGAAGGGCGGGGAGTGTGAGCCACTGCGCATGCGCGAAGGGCGGGGAGAGTGAGCCGCTGCGCATGTGCGAAGGGCGGGGAGTGTTAGCGGATGCGCATGCGCGAAGGGCGGGGAGTGTGAGCCGCTGAGCATGTGCAAGGGGCAGGGAGTGTGAGCCACTGCACATGTGTGAAGGGCGGGGAGCGTGAGCCACTGCGCATGCGCATGCGCGAAGGGCGGGGAGCGTGAGCCACTGCACATGCGCAAAGGACGGGGAGTGTGAGCCACTGCGCATGCACGAAGGGCGGGGAGTGTGAGCCGCTAAGCATGCGCGAAGAGGCGGGGAGTGTGAGCCACTGAACATGCGCGAGTGGCGGGGAGTGTGAGCCACTGCGCATGCGCGAAGGGGCGGGGAATGTGAGCAACTGCGCATGCGCGAAGAGGCGGGGAGTGTGAGCCAATGCACATGCGCGAAGGGCGGAGGGATGAGCTGCGGAGGGAAGAAGGGCGGAAGGAGTGGTCAGGGGCAGTGCGCATGTGCGAAGGGCAGAGGGAGGAGGTGCGCATGTGCGGAGGGGAAAGCGGTTCTGCATGTGGGAAGAAAGGGAAACGTCCGGGTGCCCACTGCGCATGTGGGAAGAGGAAAGGGGAGTGTCTGTTTCCCCATTGCGCATGTGTGATAAGGCAGAGGGAAGAGGTGCGCATGTGCGGAGGGGCAAAGGGCGGGTTGAGTTTGCCACTGCGCATGTGCGGAGGAGCAAAGAGCGGAGGGAGGCTTTGGTATGCCCATTGCGCATGTGCGCAGGGCGGAGGGATGAGCTGCGGGGGGAAGAAGGGCGGAAGGAGGTTTCGGAGGGGCAGTGCGAATGTGCGGAGTGAGGAGGGGTGGGCAGTGCGCATGTGCGGAGGGCAGAGGGAGGAGGGGTTTCCCAGTCAGAGGTTTCGTGTTTCCCACTGCGCATGTGCGAAGGGCAAAGGGGAGTGTCGGGTTGGCCACTGCGCATGTGCGAAGGGCAGAGGGGTCGAGGTGCACATGTGCGGAGAAGAGGGTCGAGGTGCGCATGTGCAAAGGGCAGAGGGGCAAGTTGAGTTTACCACTGCGCATGTGCGCAGGGCGGAGGGAGGAGCGGCGTAGGGAAGAAGGGCGGAAGGAGGCGCCAGAGGGGGCAGTGCGCATGTGCGGGGGGAGAGGGACAAGGTGCGCATGGGCAAAGGGTTAAGGGGTGGGTTGAGTCTGCCAGTGCGCATGTGCGAAGGGCAGAAGGTCGAGGTGCACATGTGCGGAGAAGAGGGGCGAGGTGCGCTACGTGCAAAGGGCAGAGGTTGAGTTTCCCACTGCGCATGTGCGGAGGGAGGCGCTGTGCAGGGAAGAGAGGGGTGGGCAGTGCGCATGTGTGAAGGGCAGAGGGACGAGGTGCACATGCGCGAAGGGCGGGGAGGGGTGGGCACTGCGCATGTGCGAAGGGTCGAAGGGCGGGTTGACTTGGGCAGTGCGCGTGTTCGGAGGGAAGAAGGGCGGAAGGGGGCGTCGGGGGGGGCAGTGCGCATGTGCGGAGGGAGGTGCTGCGTGTGGAAGGAAGCGTCGGGTTGCCCACTGCGCATGTGCGAAGGCACAGGGACAAGCTGCTCATGTCCGAAGGGGAAAGAGGAGAGACAGGTTGGCCACTGCGCATATGCGCACGGCAAAGGGGTGGTTTCAGTTTACGACTGCCCAGGCGCAAGAGGCAGGGTTCCCCCCTGCGCATGCGCGAAGGGCAGCGGGACGCTTCAGGTTCCCCGCTGCGCATGTCCGAAGGGCGGAGGGATGGCCACTGCGCAGGCGCAAAATGCAGAGGGAGGGCAACCTGCGCATGCGCCAAGGGCAGGCAGCAGCTTCAGAGGATGAGCTGCGCATGTGCGAAGAGCAAAGGGGAGGGTGGGGTTGGCCACTGCGCATGCGCCAAGGGCAGAGGGACGGAGTGCGCATGCGCCAAGGGTGGGTTCAGTTTTCCACTGCGCATGCCCGAAGGGCAGAGGGGAGGGTTGGGCTTCCCGCCGCGCATGGGCGAAGGGAATGGGGCCGCTTCGGGAAAAGTGCGCATGTCCGAAGGGGAAATGGGCTTGCTGCGCATGCGCCAAGGACAAGGGGTGGTTTCAGTTTGCCACTGCGCATGCGCGGAGGGCAGAATGACGCTCTGCAAGACGAGCTGCGCATGGGCCAAGGGGAGGGTCGGTTGGCCCCCTGCGCATGCGCGAAGGGCAGAGGGAGGTGGAGGAGGAGGAGCTGCGCATGTCCAAAGGGGAAAGGGGAGTCGGGTTACCCACTGCGCATGCGCGAAGGGGAAAGGGGAGGGTCGCGTTGCCCCCTGCGCATGCGCGAC
>NC_135673.1:303201-305701 GCF_964188315.1 Podarcis muralis | reverse complement strand
TCTTCTTCTTTCTCTTCTTCCTCTTCCTCCTCTTCCTCCTCTTCTTCCTTTTCTTTTTCTTCTTCCTCTTCTTCCTCTTCCTCTTCTTCCTCTTTTCTTCTTCTTCCTCTTCTTCTTCCTCTTCCTCCTCTTCTTCCTTTGGTTTTTCTCCTTCCTCTTCCTCCTCTTCTTCCTCTTCATCGTCTTCTTCCTCTTCTTCCTCTTTTCTTCTTCTTTCTCTTCTTCCTCTTCCTCCTCTTCTTCCTTTTCTTTTTCTTCTTCCTCTTCTTCCTCTTCCTCTTCTTCCTCTTTTCTTCTTCCTCTTCTTCTTCCTCTTCCTCCTCTTCTTCCTTTGGTTTTTCTCCTTCCTCTTCCTCCTCTTCTTCTTCCTCTTCATCGTCTTCTTCCTCTTCTTCCTCTTTTCTTCTTCTTTCTCTTCTTCCTCTTCCTCCTCTTCCTCCTCTTCTTCCTTTTCTTTTTCTTCTTCCTCTTCTTCCTCTTCCTCCTCTTTTCTTCTTCTTCCTCTTCTTCTTCCTCTTCCTCCTCTTCTTCCTTTGGTTTTTCTCCTTCCTCTTCCTCCTCTTCTTCTTTCTCTTCCTCCTCTTCTTCCTCCTCTTCATCGTCTTCTTCCTCTTCTTCCTTTTTTCTTCTTCTTTCTCTTCTTCCTCTTCTTTCTCTTCCTCCTCTTCTTCCTTTGGTTTTTCTTCTACCTCTTCTTCCTCTTCATCCTCTTCCTCTTCATCCTCTTCTTCCTCCTCTTCTTTCTCTTCTTCCTCTTCCTCTTCTTCTTCCTTTTGTCCTCTTCTTCCTTCTTCTTCTTCTTTCTCTTCCTCCTCTTCCTCCTCTTCTTCCTCCTCTTCTTCCTCTTCTTTCTCTTCCTCCTCTTCTCTTCTTCTTCTTCCTCTCCTCTTCTTTCTCTTCTTCCTCTTCATCGTCTTCTTGCTCTTCTTCTTCCTCTTCTTCCTCTTTTCTTCTTCCTCTCTTCTTTCTCTTCTTCCTCTTCATCTTCCTCTTCTTCCTTTTCTTCCTCCTCTTCCTATTCTTCTTCCTCCTCTTCTTCTTCTCTTCCTCTCCCTCTCCTTTTTTGTCTCCTTCTCCTTCCTCTTTGTTCTTCTTCTCTTCCTCTTCTTCTTCCTCTTCCTCTACTTCTTTCTCCTCATCGTCTTCTTCCTCCTCTTTTTCTTCTTCCTCTTTGTCGTCATCTTCCTCTTCTTGTTGTTCTTTCTCTTCTTCCTCTTCCTTCTCTTCTTCCTTTTCTTCTTCCTCTACCTCTTGTTCTTCCTCTTCTTCCTTTTGTCCTCTTCTTCCTTCTTCTTCTTCCTTCTCTTCCTCCTCTTCTTCCTCTTCTTCTTTCTCTTCCTCCTCTTCCTCCTCTTCTTCCTCCTCTTCTTCCTCTTCTTTCTCTTCCTCCTCTTCTCTTCTTCTTCTTCCTCTCTTCTTTCTCTTCTTCCTCTTCTTGCTCTTCTTCTTCCTCTTCTTCCTCTTTTCTTCTTCCTCTCTTCTTTCTCTTCTTCCTCTTCCTCTTTCTCTTCTTCCTTTTCTCCCTCCTCTTCCTATTCTTCTTCCTCCTCTTCTTCTTCTTCCTCTCTTCCTCTCCCTCTCCTTTTTTGTCTTCTTCTCTTCCTCTTCTTCTTCCTCTTCCTCTACTTCTTTCTCCTCATCGTCTTCTTCCTCCTCTTTTTCTTCTTCCTCTTTGTCGTCATCTTCCTCTTCTTGTTGTTCTTTCTCTTCTTCCTCTTCCTTCTCTTCTTCCTTTTCTTCTTCCTCTACCTCTTGTTCTTCCTCTTCTTCCTTTTGTCCTCTTCTTCCTTCTTCTTCTTCCTTCTCTTCCTCCTCTTCTTTTTCTTCTTCTTCCTCTTCCTCCTCTTCTTCTTCCTCTTCTTCTTCCTCTTTCTCTTCTTCTACCTCTTGTTCTTCTTTTCTTCTTCTTCCTCTTGTTCTTCTTCTATTAATTAATAGGAATTCCTATTAATTCCTATTAATTCTATACCTATTCCTCCTATTAATTCTATATTAATTCCTATTAATTCTCTATTAATTCCCATGAATTCTATACCTATTCCTCCTATTAATTCTCTATTAATTCTTATTAATTCTCTATTAATTCCTATTAATTCTCTATTAATTCCTATTAATTCTCTATTAATTCCTATTAATTCCTATTAATTCTATACCTCTTCCTCCTATTAATTCAATATTAATTCCTATTAATTCTATATTAATTCCTATTAATTCTATATTAATTCCTATTAATTCTATACCTCTTCCTCCTATTAATTCTATATTGATTCCTATTAATTCTATATTAATTCCTATTAATTCTATATTAATTCCTATTAATTCTATACCTATTCCTCCTATTAATTCTATATTGATTCCTATTAATTCTCTATTAATTCCTATTAATTCTATATTAATTCCTATTAATTCTATATTAATTCCTATTAATTCTATACTTATTCCTCCTATTAATTCTCTATTAATTCCTATTAATTCTCTATTAATTCTCTATTAATTCCAA
>NC_135673.1:263201-295701 GCF_964188315.1 Podarcis muralis | reverse complement strand
TATAGTATGTACGTTTATATATGTATATGTATGTATGTGTGTATATATGTGTGTGTGCAGTTTATATATGTATATGTATATATGTGTATATGTATATATGTGTTTGTGTTTATGTGTGTATATGTGTGTGTGTAGTGTATATATGTGTGTGTGTGTGTGTGTGTGTTTGTATATATGTATAGGTATGTAATTTTTTATGTATGTTTATATATGCATATATGTGTGTATGTGTGTTTATATGTGTGCGTGTTTGTATATATGTATAGGTATGTAAGTTTATATATATGTTTATATATGTATATGTAGGTGTGTATGTATATATGTGTGTGTGTGTGTGTAAATATACATATATATGTGTGTGATTGCATACATACGTATGTTTATATATGTAACCATTTTTGTGAGTATATATATGTGTGTGCGCGTGTAGTGTATATATGTATATATATGTGTGTGTGTTTGTGTTTATATGTGTATATGTATGTATGTATATATACGTGTGTGTGTGTATGTGAGTTTATATGTGTGCGTGTTTGTATAGATGTACAGGTATGTAAGTTTATATGTATGTTTATATATGTATATGTGTGTGTGTGTGTGTATATGTGTGTGTGTCTATATACGTACAGGTATGTAAGTTTATATGTATGTTTATATATGTATATGTATGTGTGTGTGTGTATATGTGTGTGTGTGTTCATATATGTATATGTATGTTTGTGTGTCTATACATACGTGTGTGTGTGTGTGTACATATGTGTTCCATACAGACGTGCTCCAATCCCCCCTCCCCTCCCCGTCCAGAAACCAGGCGTCCGGGACAGGGAAGCGAAACCCTTTATTCCCATACAGCACAACACGCAATCCCCCCGGTCCCGGGTTCGAGGAGTCGCGGCGCCCGCTTTAGGCCTCCTTGGCGCCGCCTTTCGCATCCGCCGCCTTGGCCAGGTTGCCGGCTTCCTTGCGCAGGACGTTGAGGAGGGTCTGGGAGCTTTCCAGGATCTGGGGGGGGAAGGGGATTATTAGAGGTATCGATTAGTATTGATGAGGAAATTATTATTATTATTATTATTATTATTATTATTATTATTATTATTATTATTGATTAGGAATTATTATCATTATTATTATTATTATTGATTAGGAATTATTATCATTATTATTTCTGATTTTTTCTTATTTCTTATTTCTTCTTCTTCTTATGATTACTTCTTATGATTATTATGTATATTTATTACTTTATTATTATTATTATTATTATTATTATTATTGATTAGGAATTATTATTCTTATTCTTATTGATTAGGAATTATTATTATTATTATTATTATTATTATTATTATTATTATTGATTAGGAATTATTATCGTTATTATTATTTCTGATTTTTTCTTATTTCTTATTTCTTCTTCGTATGATTACTTCTTATGATTATTATGTATATTTATTACTTTATTATTATTATTATTATTATTATTATTATTATTATTATTATTGATTAGGAATTATTATTATTATTATTATTATTATTATTGATTAGGAATTATTATTATTATTATTATTATTATTATTATTATTATTGATTAGGAATTATTATTATTATTATTATTATTATTATTATTATTATTATTATTGATTAGGAATTATTATCATTATTATTATTTCTGATTTTTTCTTATTTCTTATTTCTTCTTCTTATGATTACTTCTTATGATTATTATGTATATTTATTACTTTATTATTATTATTATTATTATTATTATTATTATTATTATTATGACTGATTTCTTGCTCGATTTCCGGGGTTATACATCGCCTTATTAGTATATTATTATTATTATTATTATTATTATTATTATTATTATTAGACTCTTTTCTTGCTTGATTTCTGGGGTCACCCTCACCTTATGACACTTATTTATGAGTCTAATTTATTGCTATTAGTCTAATTTCTTCAGAAAAGCAGCTTTTTACACTGATTTCTCCCTCGATTTCCGGGTCAGACTAGATGACCCTGGAACCCACTTTCAAAAATCGCATTTTTCTATTGATTTATGGCTAGATTTCGGGGTATAAAAAGGCAATTACTTCAAAGTGGGTTCCAGGGTCATCTAGTCTGACCCCGAAATCTAGCCATAAATCAATAGAAAAAGGCACTCATTTGAAAGTGACATTGTTACTACTCTTACTAATTATTATTATTTTAGTAGTATTATTTATTATTATTTTATTTAATAATTATTTATTATTCTTATTCCTATTGTTATTATTAATTACTATTATTTTCTTTAACAATTATTTATTATTATTACTATTATGATTGATCACTATTATTTTCTTTAATTATTATTTTAGTAGTAGTATTATTACTTTAGTATTATTATTATTATTTATTATTACTTTATTAATTATTATTATTTTAGTAGTATTATTTATTATTATTTTATTTAATAATTATTTATTATTCTTATTCCTATTGTTATTATTAATTACTATTATTTTCTTTAACAATTATTTATTATTATTACTATTATGATGGATCACTATTATTTTCTTTAATTATTATTTTAGTAGTAGTATTATTACTTTAGTATTATTATTATTTATTATTACTTTATTTAATAATTATTTATTATTCTTATTCCTATTATTATTATTATTATTTACTATTATTTTATTTAACAATTATTTATTATTATTACTATTATGATTGATTACTATTATTTTCTTTAATTATTATTTTAGTATTATTATTATTATTATTATTACTTTAGTATTATTATTATTATTTATTATTATTTTATTTAATAATTATTATTCTTACTCCTATTATTATTATTATTATTTACTATTATTTTATTTAACAACTATTTATTATTATTATTACTACTATGATTATTATTATTATTTCAGATAATAATTATTTATTATTCTTATTACTATTCCTATTATGATTATTAATTACTATTATTTTATATTATTATTATTATTATTATTATTATTATTATTATTATTATTAATTTAATAATAACAATAATAATTTCTCCCCACCTTCATGTACGCCGCCTCCGTCTCGGCGATGGTCCGGTCGAACTCGTTGCGCGACGCCATTTTGCGCGCCAGGCTCTCGTTGACGCGCGACAGCTTGTCCGTCAAAACCCGGATGTCGTTCTGGAGTTTGGATTTCTCCTCTTCCTCCTGGCGGATCTGCTTGCTCAGCTCGTCCCGTTTGAGGGAAAGGTCCTCAATGCCTGGAGGATTAATAATAATAATAATAATAATAATAATAATAATAATAATAATAATAATAAATAATCAAATGAATGAAAATGGTGATATAAGTAATAATAATAATAATAATAATAATAATAATAATATTCAACTCGTCCCGTTTGAGGGAAAGGTCCTCAATGCCTGGGGGATTATTAATAATAATAATAATAATAATAATAATAATAATAATAATAATAATAATAGTAATAGTAATAAGGTCCTCAATGCCTGGAGGATTTAGAATAATAATATTAATATTAAGAAGAAGAAGAAGAAGAAGAAGAAGAAGAAGGTCCTCAATACCTGGGGTAATAATAATAATAATAATAATAATAATAATAATAATAATAATAATAATAATAATAACAACAACAACAATAATAATAATAGTGATAATGATGATAATAATAGTAATAATAATAGTAATAAGGTCCTCAATGCCTGGAGGATTTAGAATAATAATATTAATATTAAGAAGAAGAAGAAGAAGGTCCTCAATGGCTGGAGGATTAATAATAATAATAATAATAATAATAATAATAATAATAAAAAATTAATAATCAAATGAATGAAAATGGTGATATAAGTAATAATAATAATAATAATAATAATAATAATAATAATAATAATAATATTCAACTCGTCCCGTTTGAGGGAAAGGTCCTCAATGCCTGGGGGATTAATAATAATAATAATAATAATAATAATAATAATAATAATAATAAAATTAATAATCAAATGAATGAAAATGGTGATATAAGTAATAATAATAATAATAATAATAATAATAATAATAATAATAATATTCAACTCGTCCCGTTTGAGGGAAAGGTCCTCAATGCCTGGGGGATTAATAATAATAATAATAATAATAATAATAATAATAATAATAATGATAATAATAATAATAATAATAATAATAATAATAATAGTGATAATTATGATAATAATAATAGTAATAGTAATAAGGTCCTCAATGCCTGGAGGATTTAGAATAATAATATTAATATGAAGAAGAAGAAGAAGAAGAAGAAGGTCCTCAATGCCTGGAGGATTAATAATAATAATAATAATAATAATAATGATAATAATAATAATAATAATAAAAAATTAATAAAAAATTAATAATCAAATGAATGAAAATGGTGATATAAGTAATAATAATAATAATAATATTCAACTCGTCCCGCTTGAGGGAAAGGTCCTCAATGCCTGGAGGATTAATAATAATAATAATAATAATAATAATAATAATAATAATATTATTATTAATAATAATAATAATAATAATAATAATAATAATAATAATAAATTAATAAAATTAATGAATGATAATGGTAATATTAGTAATAATCATAATAAGAGTGATAAAATTAATAATAATAATAAGGTCCTCAAAAACTGGAGATTTAATATTATTAGTATTCTTATTATTATTATTATAATTATGAAGGTCCTCAATACCTGGAGATTTAATATTATTATTTATTATTATTATTAGTATGAAGAAGGTCCTCAATACCTGGAGATTTAATATTATTATTTATTATTATTATTAGTATGAAGAAGGTCCTCAATACCTGGAGATTTAATATTATTATTTATTATTATTATTAGTATGAAGAAGGTCCTCAATACCTGGAGATTTATTAGTATTATTATTATTATTATTATGAAGAAGGTCCTCAATACCTGGAGATTTATTATTATTATTATTATTATTATTATTATTATTATGAAGAAGGTCCGCAATACCTAGAGATTTTATTATTATTATTATTATTATTATTATTATTATTATTATTATTATTATGAAGAAGGTCCTCAATACCTGGAGATTTAATAAAAATAATATCAATAAGAATAAGATTCTTAATAATAATAATGGGAAGGTCCTCAATAGCTGGAGATTTAATATAATAATAATGAGAATATTAATAATAATAATAATAATTATAATAATGTCCTCAACGCCTGGAGATTTAATAATAATAATATATTAACAACTACAACAACAATAATAATAATAATAAGGTCCTCAATAGCTGGAAATGTAATAATAATAATAATAATAATAATAATAATAGTAAGAGTAAGAGTAATAATAATATTAACAATAATAGTAATATTAATAATAATACTAATAAGGTCCTCAATAGCTGGAAATGTAATAATAATAACAATAATAATAAGAGTAAGAGTAATAATGATAATATTAACAATAACAATAATAGTAATATTAATAATAATACTAATAAGGTCCTCAATAGCTGGAAGAATAATAATAGTAATAGTAATATTAATAATATTAACAACAACGGCAGCAGCAACAATAATAATAATAGTAAGAGTAAGAGTAATAATGATAATATTAACAATAACAATAATAGTAATATTAATAATAATACTAATAGCTGGAATAATAATAATAGTAATATTAATAATATTAACAACAACAACAGCAGCAGCAATAATAATCATAGTAATATTATTAATATTATTAATAATAATATTCTCATTATTAATTCATTATTAATTCTCATTAATAACAATATTAATAATTAATATCAATTAATTCTCATTATTAATAATAATATTAATAATTAATATCAATTAATTCTCATTATTAATAATAATATTAATAATTAATATCAATTAATTCTCAATAATAATAATAATTAATATCAATTAATTCTCATTATTAATAATAATATTAATAATTAATATTAATTAATTCTCATTAATAATAATAATCTTAATAATTAATATTAATTAATTCTCATTAATAATAATAATATTAATAATTAATATTAATTAATTCTCATTAATAATAATAATAATAATAATAATAATAATAATAATAACCTGGAGATTCTAGTCCTCAATGCACATATTGAGTTCAAAGATTTCCGTGGCTCAAATCCTGGACTAATTCATTCATTCCTGGACTAATGAATGAATCAGTCAATCATAGGATCAATTCATTCATGGATTGGAAGAGGAGAATGGCGTGAGGCCTGCTCCCGCCCCCTCACCCCGCTCGACCAATAGCAACGCGCAGGCTTGGCCCAGCCTCCCTCCCATTGGCCGCCTGCCTGCGACTCCCTCCCCTCTGCGTCTCCGCCCCTCCAGCCGCGCCACCAATAGCAACGCACGTCCTCCGACTCGTCTCCGCCCCTCCGCACCGCGCGGCCAATAGCCAGGCTGGGATTTCCCGCCCGCCGCCCAGCCTCCCTCCCATTGGCCGACCCCAGCCAATCAGCGCCCTCGCAGCGCGGCCTGCTCCAGCCCCTCACGCCGCGCGGCCAATCGAAACGCGTGAAATTTCCCGCCCTCGGCTTCGCCCCCTCCCATTGGCCGCCTCGCTACGCCCCCAGCCAATCAGCGCCCTCGCAGCGCGGCCTGCTCCAGCCCCTCACGCCGCGCGGCTAATAGCAACGCGCGTCCTTCGATACGTCACCGCCCCTTCGAACGGCGCGGCCAATAGCAACGCACGTCCTTCGATACGTCACCGCCCCTTCGAACGGCGCGGCCAATAGCAACGCACGTCCTTCGATACGTCACCGCCCCTTCGGACGGCGCGGCCAATAGCAACGCACGTCCTTCGATACGTCACCGCCCCTCCAACGTCCCCTCACACAGCGCGGCCAATAAGAGCGCCTAAGTTTCCGCCCCTCAACCCGCTCAGCCAATAGCAAGGCGCGTCCTCTCAGGCCGGCGGTACGTCTCCGCCCCTTCGAACGGCGCGACCAATAGCAACGCGCGTCCTTTGATACGTCAGCGGCCCTCCAACAGCGCGACCAATAGCAACGCTCGAATTTCCCGCCCTTCTCCTCGCCCCGCTCCCATTGGCCTTCTCTTTCCCTCCCCACCCAATCCCCTTCTCGCTCCCTCCGCCGTCTCCCTAGCAACGCGGCCTACTCCCGCCCCTTCGGCCCACTCGACCAATAGCAACGCGCGTCCTCTCACGCCTTTCCCGCCCGCCGCCCTCCCATTGGCCGCCTCGCACCTGCCCCAGCCAATCAGTTTCGCGCGGTCTACACCGTCTCCCTAGAAACACGGCCTGCTCCAGCGGCTCGGCCAATAGCAGCGCTCGAATTTCCCGCCCTTCTCCTCGCCCCGCTCCCATTGGCCTTCTCTTTCCCTCCCCAGCCAATCCCCTTCTCGCTCCCTCCGCCGCCGACGTCGTCTCCCTAGCAACGCGGCCTACTCCCGCCCCTCACTCCGCCCGCCCAATAGCAACCCTCGGCCTTCCCCTCGCCCTCTCCCATTGGCCTTCTCCCTCCCTCCCCATCCAATCCCCGCCGCGCTTTCCCCTAGCGACGCCGCCGCCCTAGCGACGCGGCCTTCCCTCCCGCCTACTCCCGCCCCTTCGAGCCTCTCGCCCAATAGCAACGCTCGCCTTTCCCCTCGCCTCCTTCCCATTGGCCTTCTCCCTCCCTCCCCATCCAATCCCCATCTCGCTCTCTCCCTAGCAACGCCGCGGCCTTAGCAACGCGGCCTGCTCCCCCCGCCGGAGCCTGCGCTCGAGTAGCAGCTTCGCCCCAAATTTGTCGCCTCACATTTGACCAGCTCGTTGTTGTAGCTCTGGAGCGCCGCCCCTTGCTGCGTCATCGCGCCGCCGCCGCCGCCGCCGCGTCGCCTCACGTCCTCCGCGTCGGGCGTCGTTGGCGGTCTGCGCATGCGCTGTAGGTTCTCGCCCGGGTTCGGGAAGAGGGAAAGGGAAAGGGAAGGGTTAATTGGCCTGAAAGGGAAAGGAGGAGGGGGGGTGAAAGGGAAAGTGGGGGAGGGAGAAAGGGAAAGGGGTTGGGGGGCTGAAAGGGAAAGGAGGAAGGGGGTGAAAGGGAAAGTGGGGGAGGGAGAAAGGGAAAGGAAAGAAAGAGAAGAAAGGGAAAGGGGTTGGGGGGCTGAGAGGGAAAGGAGGGGAGAAAGGGAAAGTGGGGGAGTGAAAGGGAAAGGAGGAGGGGCCAAAGAGGTTAGGGGGCTGAGAGGGAAAGGAAGGAGAGGGAAAGTGGCTAGGGGGCGGAAAGGGAAAGGAGGGGAGAAAGGGAAAGTGGGAAGGGGAAGGGAAAGGAAGGAAAGGGAAAGGGGTTAGGGGGCTGAGAGGGAAAGGAGGAAGGGGGTGAAAGGGAAAGTAGGAGGGGGCAAAGAAAGGGAAAGGGGTTGGGGGGCTGAGAGGGGGAGGGGCGAAGAGGTTAGGGGGCTGAAAGGGAAAGTGGGGGGTGGAAAGGAAAGAAAGGGAAAGGGGTTGGGGGGTGAAAGGGAAAAGAGGGAGGGGATGAAAGGGAAAGTGGGGGGTGGAAAGCGAAAGGAAAGAAAGAAAGGGAAAGGGGTTAGGGGGCTGGAAGGGGTGAAAGGGAAAGTGGGGAGGCGAAGAGGTTAGGGGGCTGAAAGGGAAAGGAGGAAGGGGGTGAAAGGGAAAGTGGGGGAGGGAGAAAGGGAAAGGGGTTGGGGGGCTGAAAGGGGTGAAAGGGAAAGTAGGAGGGGGCAAAGAAAGGGAAAGGGGTTGGGGGGCTGAGAGGGGGAGGGGCGAAGAGGTTAGGGGGCTGAAAGGGAAAGGAGGAAGGGGGTGAAAGGGAAAGGGGTTAGGGGGCTGAAAGGGAAAGTGGGGGGTGGAAAGGAAAGAAAGGGAAAGGGGTTGGGGGGTGAAAGGGAAAAGAGGGAGGGGATGAAAGGGAAAGGGGCGAAGAGGTTAGGGGGCTGAGAGGGAAAGGAGGAGGGAGATGAAAGGGAAAGGGGTTGGGGGCAGAGAGGGGTATGGGGTGAAAGGGAAAGTGGGGGAGTGAAAGGGAAAGGAGGAGGGGCCAAAGAGGTTAGGGGGCTGAGAGGGAAAGGAAGAGGGAGATGAAAGGGAAAGGGGTTGGGGGGCTGGAAGGGGTGAAAGGGAAAGTGGGGAGGCGAAGAGGTTAGGGGGCTGAAAGGGAAAGGAGGAGGGAGATGAAAGGGAAAGGGGTTGGGGGGCAGAGAGGGGTATGGGGTGAAAGGGAAAGTGGGGGTGGAAAGGAAAGAAAGGGAAAGGGGTTGGGGGGTGAAAGGGAAAAGAGGGAGGGGATGAAAGGGAAAGGGGCGAAGTGGTTAGGGGGCGGAAAGGGAAAGGAGGGGTGAAAGGGAAAGTGGGAAGGGGAAGGGAAAGGAAGGAAAGGGAATGGGGTTAGGGGGTGAAAGGGAAAGGAGGAAGGGGATGAAAGGGAGAGGGGTTGGGGGGAAGAGAAGAAAGGGAAAGTGAAAGGAAAGAAAGTAAGGGAAAGTGGTTAGGGGGCTGAGAGGGCTATGGGGTGAAAGGGAAAGTGGGGGAGGGAAAGGGAAAGGAAGGGAAAGGGGTTAGGGGGCTGGAAGGGAAAGGGGGAAAGAGAAGAAAGGGAAAGTGGTTAGGGGGCTGGAAGGGAAAGTGGGGATGGAAAGGGAAAGGAAAGAGGAAGGGGGTGAAAGGGAAAGTGGGGAGGGAAAGGAAAAAAAGGGAAAGGGGTTAGGGGGCTGGAAGGGGTGAAAGGGAAAGTGGGGAGGCGAAGAGGTTAGGGGGCTGAAAGGGAAAGGAGGAAGGAGATGAAAGGGAGAGGGGTTGGGGGGCAGAGAGGGGTATGGGGTGAAAGGGAAAGTGGGGGGGTGAAAGGGAAAGGAGGAGGGGCCAAAGAGGTTAGGGGGCTGAGAGGGAAAGGAGGGAAAGGGAAAGTGGCTAGGGGGCTGAAAGGGAAAGGAGGGGAGAAAGGGAAAGTGGGGAGGGAAAGGAAAGGAAAGAAAGGGAAAGGGGTTGAGGGGGCAAAGAGGTTAGGGGGCTGAAAGGGGAAGGGGGTGAAAGGGAAAGTAGGAAGGGATGAAAGGGGTGTGGGGTGAAAGGGAAAGTGGGGAAAAGGAGGGGGTCAAAGGGAAAGGAAAGAAAGGGAAAGGGGTTGGGGGGCTGGAAGGGGTGAAAGGGAAAGTAGGAGGGGGGCGAAGAGGGAAAGTGGGGGAAGAGAAGAAAGGGAAAGGGGTTAGGGGGCCGGGAGGGGGAGGGGCGAAGAGGTTAGGGGGCTGAAAGGGAAAGGAAAGAAAGGGAAGGGGTGAAAGGGAAAGTAGGAGGGGGGGCGAAGAGGTTAGGGGGCTGAAAGGGAAAGGGGGGAGGGAAAGGGAAGAAAGGGAAAGTGGTTGGGGGGGGGCTGGAAGGGGGAGGAGGGGGGTGAAAGGGAAAGTGGGGATGGAAAGGGAAAGGAAGGGAAAGGGGTTGGGGGGCAGAGAGGGGGAGGGGCGAAGAGGTTAGGGGGCTGAAAGGGAAAGGAGGGGGTGAAAGGGAAAGGGAAGAAGGGGAAAGTGGGGTATTGAAAGGGAAAGGGGTGAGGGGGCCGGAAAGGGAAAGGGAGGGAAACAAAATGAGGAAATGAGTCTGAAAGGGAAAGTGGTTGGGGGGCTGAGAGGGAAAGGAGGACAGGACTGAAAAGGGAAATCCTTCCGGAAACTAGAACTCCCATTTCCAGGCGCCGCCGCGCTACGACTCCCCCTCCGACCGGGTGCGAGAGATCCACTGGCTGGAGGAGATCCACTGGGTGCGAGAGATCCACTGGGTGCGAGAGAGCCACTGGGCGCCGTCCGTTTGGGGACGCTACAGTTCCCACGCAATAAAGCCATTTCTTCGCAAGCAAAGCGCCTGGTTTTTTCCCTCCAAGGCCGGGAACTGAAGCGCCGGGTGGGAGAGATCCGCTGGGTGGGAGAGATCCACTGGGTGCCATCCATTTGGGGACACTACAGTTCCCAAAAGTTATTTGTTCGCAAGCCAAGCGCCTGGTTTCCCCCTCAAGGCTGGGAACTGAAGCGCCGGGCGCAAGAGATCCACTGGGTGCGGTTTGTTTGGGGACGCTATGGTTCCCACAAAATAAAGTTGCTTGTTTGCAGGTCAAGCGCCTTGGTTTTCTATCCAAGGTCGGGAACTATAGTGCCGGGTGCGAGGGATCCACTGGGTGCAAGAGATCCGCCGAGTGCGAATGATCCGCTGGGCGCCGTCCGTTTGGGACGCTACGGTTCCCAGGAGCTATTTGTTCGCAAGGAAAGCGCCTGGTTTCTTCTCCAAGGTTGGGAACTGAAGCGCCGGGTGCGAGAGATCCACTGGGTGCGAGAGATCCGCTGGGTGCGAGAGATCCACTGGGCGCCGTCCGTTTGGCGGTGCTACGGTTCCCACGCAATAAAGCTATTTATTCACAAGCAAAGCGTCCGGTTTTTTCCGCTGGGAACTGAAGTGCCGGGTGGGAGAGATCCACTGGGTGCGAGAGATCTGCCGGGTGGGAGAGATCCACTGGGTGCGAGAGATCTGCCGGGTGGAAGAGATCCACTGGGTGCGAGAGATCTGCCGGGTGGGAGAGATCCACTGGGTGCGAGAGATCTGCCGGGTGGGAGGGATCCGTGGAGTGGGAGAGATCCACTGGGTGCGAGAGATCTGCTGGGTGGGAGGGATCTGCGGGGTGGGAGAGATCCACTGGGTGCGAGAGATCTGCCGGGTGGGAGGCATGCCCGGAGTGGGAGAGATCTGCTGAGTAGGAGGGATCCGCGAAGTGGGAGAGATCCACTGGGTGTGAGAGATCCACTAGGTGCAGGAGATCCACTGGGTGCCGTCCGTTTGGGGACGCTATGGTTCCCACGCAATAAAGTTATTTGTTTGCAAGCCAAGCGCCTGGTTTTCCCCTCAAGTTTGGGAACTGAAGCGCCGGGTGCGAGAGATCCACTAAGTGCTACGGTTCCCACACAAGAAAGCTCCTTGCAACAAAGCACCGGGTGCGAGAGGCGCAGGTGCAAGAGATCCGCCGGGTGTGCCAGATCCACTGGGCGCCGTCCACTTGGGGACGCTATACTTCCCAAAAGTTATTTGTTCGCAAGCAAAGCGCCTGGTTTTTCTCTCCAAGGCCGGAATCTGAAGCGCCGGGTGTGAATGATCCACTGGGCGCAAGGGATCCACTGGGCGCCGTCCGTTTGGGACGCTACAGTTCCCATGCAATAAAGCTATTTGTTCACAAGCCAAGCGCCTGGTTTTTTCTCTCCAAGGTTGGGAACTGAAGCGCCGGGTGCGAGAGGCGTAGGTGCAAGAGATCCGCGGGGTGCGAATGATCCACTGGGCGCCATCCATTTGGGACGCTACAGTTCCCACAAAACAAAGCTATTTCTTCTCAAGCAAAGCACCTGGTTCCCCCCCCCGGGAACTGAAGCGCCGGGTGGGAGAGATCCGCTGGGTGGGAGAGATCCACTGGGTGCTGTCCTGTTGGGGACGCTACGGTTCCCATGAAATAAAGCTATTTATTCACAAGCAAAGCGTCCGGTTTTTTCCGCTGGGAACTGAAGTGCTGGGTGGGAAAGATCCACTGGGTGTGAGAGATCTGCCGGGTGGGAGGGATCCACAGAGTGGGAGAGATCCACTGGGTGCGAGAGATCTGCCGGGTGGGAGGGATCCGTGGAGTGGGAGAGATCCACAGGGTGCGAGAGATCTGCCGGGTGGGAGGGATCCACTGGGTGTGAGAGATCTGCCGAGTGAGAGGGATCCACAGAGTGGGAGAGATCTGCCGGGTGGGAGGGATCCGCTGAGTGGGAGAGATCCACTGGGTGCGAGAGATCTGCCAGGTGGGAGGCATCCGCGAAGTGGGAGAGATCTGCTGAGTAGGAGGGATCCGCGGAGTGGGAGAGATCCACTGGGTGCGAGAGATCCACTGGGTGCGAGAGATCCACTGGGCGCCGTCCGTTTGGCGGTGCTACAGTTCCCACACAATAAAGCCATTTACTCACAAGCCAAGCGCCCGGTTTTTCCCTCCAAGGTTGGGAACTGAAGCGCTGGGTGCGAGAGATCCACTGGGCGTCGTCCGTTTGGCCACGCTACAGTTCCCACACAATAACTGAAGCGCACCGGGTGTGAGAGATCCACTAGATGCTACAGTTCCCACATGATAAAGTTATTGGGGTTTTTCCTCCAAGGCCGGGAACTATAGCGCACCGGGTGCGAGAGATCCATTATGTGCTACAATTCCCAGGCAATAAAGCTATTTATTCTCAAGGAAAGCGCCTGGTTTTTTCCTCCAAGGCCGGGAACTGAAGCGCCGGGTGCGAGAGATCCACTGGGTGCGAGAGATCCACTGGGCGCCGTCCGTTTGGGGACGCTATGGTTCCCACGCAATAAAGCTATTTGTTCACAAGGAAAGCGCCTGGGTTTTTCCCTGGGAACAGAAGCGCCGGGTGCAAGGGATCCGCTGGGTGCAAGAGATCCACTGGGCGCCGTCCGTTTGGCGGTGCTACAGTTCCCACACAATAAAGCCATTTACTCACAAGCCAAGCGCCCGGTTTTTTCCTCCAAGGCCGGGAACTGTAGCGCTGGGTGCGAGAGATCCACTGGGTGCAAGAGATCTGCCACCGTTTGTGGCGCTACGGTTCCCCTGGAATAAATAGATATACATAGAGTTATGCAAATACATAGATAAAGATATGCAGATAGGTAGATTACAAGTTGTATTAATAATAATAATAATAATAATAATAATAATAATAATAATAGTGATATAGATATGCAGATAGGTAGATTACAAGTTGTAATAATAATAATAATAATAATAGTGATATAGATATGCAGATAGGTAGATTACAAGTTGTAATAATAATAATAATAATAATAGTGATATAGATATGCAGATAGGTAGATTACAAGTTGTATTATTATTATTATTATTAATAATATAGATATGCAGATAGATTACAATTTGTAAGATGATGATGATAATAATAGTGATATAGATACACAGATAGGTTGTATTAAAAATAATAATAATAATAATAATAATAATAATAATCATAATAATCATATATAATAATATATAATATATAATATAGATATGCATATAGATTACAACTTGGAATATGATGATAATAATAATAATAATAATAATAATAATAATAATAATATAGATAGATTACAAGTTATTATATAGACAGATTAAAAGTTATTGTAGATCGGTCCATTACAAGTAGTAATAATAATAATAATAATAATAATAATAATAATAATAATATATAGATATACAGATAGATTACACCTTGTAATATGATGATGATGATGATAATAATAATAATAATAATAATAATAATAATAATATATTAAGATAGGTAGATTACAAGTTATAATAATAATAATAATAATAATAATAATAATAATAATAATATATTAAGATAGGTAGATTACAAGTTATAATAATAATAATAATAATAATAATAATAATAATAATAATAATAATAATAATATATTAAGATAGGTACATTACAAGTAATAATAATAATAATAATAATAATAATAATAATAATAATAATAATATACGGTAGATATGCAGATAGATTACAACTTGTAATAATGATGATGATGATGATGATAATAATAATAATAATAATAATAATAATAATAATAATAATAATAATAATAATAATATATTAAGATAGGTACATTACAAGTAATAATAATAATAATAATAATAATAATATACGGTAGATATGCAGATAGATTACAACTTGTAATAATGATGATGATGATAATAATAATAATAATAATAATAATAATAATATATTCAGATAGGTATATTACAAGTTGTAATAATAATAATAATAATACCACCCCCACCCCCGGTCTAATAATAATAATAATAATAATAATAATAATAATAATAATAATAGACACCCAGAGCTGCAGTTCTTCTATAAATTATAAGAAACTAGAGAAATTAGATAAGAAATTAGCCCCGCCCCAAGGGAGACACCGCTCCCCTCCCTCCCTGCACCTTATGACCTCACGCCCGGCCCTTATGACATCACACCTTGTGACCTCACGGAATCTTCCGCTCCTCCAGGAAGAGGATTCCCAGCCATGCTGCTGCGGCTGCTTCCTCTCCTCTTCCTATTGGCTGCGCCCGGTAAATCTCCAAATTGACCAAATCTCCAATTTTTTTGGGGGGGGGAAATGTTGGGAAGATTCGAACCCGGGACCCGCCACTCAAACTTCCGGCTTTTTCCGCAGCCCGGCCCCCGCCGCCCCCGGACCTGGACCCCTTCTCGGCCTCGGAGGAAGCGGACGAGATGGACCCGGGCGCCGGAGGAGAGGACCCAGAAGAGAGCTGGCGCGGGGAGGAGGTGGGTTGGGAAGTTTCCGGGAAGTTCCCTGTCCGTTTTCCAGGAGGTTTCCTGCCTCTTTCTTCTCTATTTCCAGGGAGTTTCCTGCCTGTTGCCAGGGAGTTTCCTGTCTGTTTCCGGGGAGTTTCCTGCCTGTTTCCTGTCTCTTTCCAGGGAGTTTCCTGTCTATTTCCTGTTTATTTTCAGGACGTTTCCTGTCTATTTCTAGGGAGTTTCCTGTCTGTTTCCTGTCTATTTCTGGGGAGTTTCCTGCCAGTTTCCTGTTTATTTCCAGGGAGTTTCCTGTCTGTTTCCAGGGAGTTTCCTGTCTATTTCCTGGGAGTTTCCTGTCTATTTACGGGGAGTTTCCTGTCTATTTCCAGGGAGTTTTCTGTCTATTTCCGGGGAGTTGCCTGCCAATTTCCTGTCTATTTCCAGGGAGTTTCCTGTCCATTTCCAGGGAGTTTCCTGTCTGTTTCCTGTCTATTTCTAGGGAGTTTCCTGTCTCATTCCAGGGAGTTTCCTGTCTCATTCCTGTCTATTTCCAGGGAGTTTCCTGTCTATTTCCAGGCAGTTTTCTGTCTATTTCCAGGAAGTTTCCTGCCTATTTCCAGGGAATTCCCTGTCTATTCCCCGCAAGGAGAAAGCCAGCAGCTCAGGGAGTTTCCTGTCTATTTCCAGGGAGTTTCCTGCCTGTTACAGGGAGTTTCCTGCCTATTTCCTGTCTCTTTCCAGGGAGTTTCCTGTCTATTTCCTGTTTATTTTCAGGAAGTTTCCTGTCTATTTCTAGGGAGTTTCTTCTCTGTTTCCTGTCTATTTCTGGGGAGTTTCCTGCCAATTTCCTGTTTATTTCCAGGGAGTTTCCTGTCTGTTTCCAGGGAGTTTCCTGTCTATTTACGGGGAGTTTCCTGTCTATTTCCAGGGAGTTTCCTGTCTATTTCCGGGGAGTTGCCTGCCAATTTCCTGTCTATTTCCAGGGAGTTTCCTGTCTATTTCCTGTCTATTTTCAGGGAGTTTCCTGTCTATTTCCTGTCTGTTTCCAGGGAGTTTCCTGTCCATTTCCAGGGACTTTCCTGTCTATTTCTAGGGAGTTTCCTGTCTCATTCCAGGGAGTTTCCTGTCTCATTCCTGTCTATTTCCAGGGAGTTTCCTGTCTATTTCCAGGCAGTTTTCTGTCTATTTCCAGGAAGTTTCCTGCCTATTTCCAGGGAATTCCCTGTCTATTCCCCGCAAGGAGAAAGCCAGCAGCTCAGGGAGTTTCCTGTCTATTTCCAGGGAGTTTCCTATTTCCAGCAAGTTTCCTGTCTGTTTCCAGGGAATTTCCTGTCTATTCCCTGCAAGCAGGGAATTTTCTGTCTATTTCCACGGAGTTTCCTGTCTATTTCCAGGGAGTTTCCTGTCTATTTCCTGTCTGTTTCCAGCCTATTTCCTGTCTATTTCCAGGCAGTTTCCTGTCTATTTCTGGAGAGTTTCCTGTCTTTTTCCTGTCTATTTCCGGGGAGTTTCCTGTCTTTTTCCTGTCTATTTCCAGGGAGTTTCCTGTCCATTTCCAGGGAGTTTCCTGTCTATTTCCAGGAAGTTTCCTGTCTATTCCCCGCAAGCAGAAAGCCAGCAGCTCAGGGAGTTTCCTGTCTATTTGCAGGGAGTTTTGTCTCTATTTCCTGTCTATTTCCAGGCAGTTTCCTGTCTATTTCCTGTATTTCCAGGGAATTTCCTGTTTAATTCCAGGGAGTTTCCTGTCTATTTCCAGGGAGTTTCCTGTCTATTTCCAGGGAGTTTCCTGTCTCTTTCCAGGGAGTTTCCTGTTAATTTCCTGTCTCTTTCCAGGCAGTTTCCTGTCTATTTCCAGGCTGTTTCCAGTCTATTTCCTGTCTATTTCCAGGGAGCTTCCTGTTTATTTCCTGACTATTTCCAGGGAGTTTCCTGTCTATTTCCTGGCAGTTTCTAGTCTATTCCCAGGAAGTTTCCTGTCTATTTCGAGGGAGTTTCCTGTTTATTTCCTGTCTAACTCCAGGAGTTTCCTTTTTATTTCCTGTCTATTTCCAGGGATTTTCCTGTCTATTTCCAGGAAGTTTCCTGCCTATTTCCTGCCTATTTCCAGGCAGTTTCCTGTCTATTTCCCGCAAGCAGAAGGGTAGCAACTCCCTGGAAATAGACAGGAAATAGACAGGAAACACCCTGGAAATAGACAGGAAATAGACAGGAAACTCCCTGGAAATAGACAGGAAATAGACAGGAAACTCCTTGGAAATAGACAGGAAACTCCGTGGAAATAGAAAATTCCCTGCTTGCAGGGAATAGACAGGAAATTCCCTGGAAATAGACAGGAAATAGGCATGAAACTTCCTGGAAACAGACAGGAAACTTGCTGGAAATAGACAGGAAACTCCCTGGAAATAGACAGGAAACTCCCTGAGCTGCTGGCTTTCTCCTTGCGGGGTATAAACAGGAAGGGTAGCAACTACCTGGAAATAGACAGGAAATAGACAGGAAACTCCTTGGAAACAGACAGGAAATAAACAGGAAACTCCCTGGAAATAGACAGGAAACGCCCTGAGCTACTTCCTTTCTGCTTGCGGGGAATAGACAGGAAATCCCCACGCTAAGGTTCCCGCGCTAAGGTTCCCGCGCTAAGGTTCCCGCGCTAAGGTTTCCATGCTTAGATTCCCACACTAAAATTCCCGCGCTAAGGTTCCCATGCTATAGTTCCCACGCTAAGGTTCCCGCGCTAAGGTTCCCACACTAAGGTTCCCATTCCAAGGTTCCCACACTAAGGTTCCCACGCTAAGGTTCCCACGCTACGGTTCCCGCACTAAGGTTCCCGCACTAAGGTTCCCACGCTAAGGTTCCCGCACTAAGGTTCCTGCACTAAGGTTCCCGCGCTAAGGTTCCCGCACTAAGGTTCCCGCCCTAAAGTTCCCGCGTTAAGGTTCCCATGCTTAGATTCCCACACTAAAATTCCCGCGCTAAGGTTCCCGTGCTAAGGTTCCCGCACTATGGTTCCCGCGCTAAGGTTCCCACTCTAAAATTCCCACACTATAATTCCCACGCTAAGGTTCCCACACTAAGGTTCCCGCGCTAAGGTTCCCGTGCTAAAATTCCCACACTAAAATTCCCGCACTAAGGTTCCCGCACTAAGGTTCCCACTCTAAAATTCCCACACTAAAATTCCCGCACTAAGGTTCCCACACTAAGGTTCCCGCGCTAAGGTTCCCGCGCTAAGGTTCCCGCACTAAGGTTCCCATGCTACAGTTCCCACACTACGGTTCCCACGCTAAGGTTCCCGCGCTAAGGTTCCCGCGCTAAGGTTCCCATGTTAAGGTTCCTGCGCTAAAATTCCCACACTATGATTCCCACGCCAAGGTTCCCGCACTAAGGTTCCCGCGCTAAGGTTCCCGCGCTAAGGTTCCCATGCTTAGATTCCCACACTAAAATTCCCATGCTAAGGTTCCCGCACTAAGGTTCCCGCGCTAAGGTTCCCATGCTAAAATTCCCACACTGAAATTCCCGCGCTAAGGTTCCCACACTAAGGTTCCCGCGCTAAGGTTCCCATGCTATAGTTCCCACGCTAAGGTTCCCGCACTAAGGTTCCCACACTAAGGTTCCCATTCCAAGGTTCCCACACTAAGGTTCCCACGCTAAGGTTCCCACGCTACGGTTCCCGCACTAAGGTTCCCGCACTAAGGTTCCCACGCTAAGGTTCCCGCACTAAGGTTCCTGCACTAAGGTTCCTGCGCTAAGGTTCCCGCACTAAGGTTCCCGCCCTAAAGTTCCCGCGTTAAGGTTCCCATGCTTAGATTCCCACACTAAAATTCCCACACTATGATTCCCACGCTAAGCTTCCCGCACTAAGGTTCCCACGCTAAGGTTCCCGCACTAAGGTTCCCGCACTAAGGTTCCCACGCTAAGGTTCCCGCGCTAAGGTTCCCACGCTATGATTCCCACGCTAAGGTTCCCGCACTAAGGTTCCCGCGCTAAGGTTCCCACGCTAAGGTTCCCGCGCTAAGGTTCCCACGCTATGATTCCCACACTGAAATTCCCGCGCTAAGGTTCCCATGCTATAGTTCCCACGCTAAGGTTCCCGCGCTAAGGTTCCCGCGCTAAGGTTCCCGCACTAAGGTTCCCGCGCTAAGGTTCCCACACTAAAATTCCCGCGCTAAGGTTCCCGTGCTACGGTTCCCGCGCAAAGGTTCCCATGCTTAGATTCCCACACTAAAATTCCCGCGCTAAGGTTCCCGCGCTAAGGTTCCCGCGCTAAGGTTCCCATGCTTAGATTCCCATGCTAAAATTCCCGCGCTAAGGTTCCCGCGCTAAGGTTCCCGCACTAAGGTTCCCGCGCTAAGGTTCCCATGCTAAAATTCCCACACTGAAATTCCCGCGCTAAGGTTCCCATGCTATGGTTCCCGCACTAAGGTTCCCACGCTAAGGTTCCCGCACTAAGGTTCCCGCGCTAAGGTTCCCATGCTGCGGTTCCCACGCTATGATTCCCGCGCTAAGGTTCCCGCGCTAAGGTTCCCACACTAAGGTTCCCATGCTAAGGTTCCTGCGCTAAAATTCCCACACTATGATTCCCACGCTAAGCTTCCAACGCTAAGGCTCCCGTGCTGAGGTTCCCGCGCTAAGGTTCCCATGCTGCGGTTCCCACACTATGGTTCCCACGCTAAGGTTCCCGCACTCAGGTTCCCACGCTATGATTCCCACACTAAAATTCCCGCGCTAAGGTTCCCGCGCTAAGGTTCCCGCACTCAGGTTCCCACGCTATGATTCCCACACTAAAATTCCCGCGCTAAGGTTCCCGCGCTAAGGTTCCCGCACTCAGGTTCCCACGCTATGATTCCCACACTAAAATTCCCGCGCTAAGGTTCCCGTGCTACGGTTCCCGCGCAAAGGTTCCCATGCTTAGATTCCCACACTAAAATTCCCGCGCTAAGGTTCCCGCGCTAAGGTTCCCGCGCTAAGGTTCCCATGCTTAGATTCCCATGCTAAAATTCCCGCGCTAAGGTTCCCGCGCTAAGGTTCCCGCACTAAGGTTCCCGCGCTAAGGTTCCCATGCTAAAATTCCCACACTGAAATTCCCGCGCTAAGGTTCCCATGCTATAGTTCCCACGCTAAGGTTCCCGAACTAAGGTTCCCACTCTAAAATTCCCACACTAAAATTCCCGCACTAAGGTTCCCATGCTAAGGTTCCTGCGCTAAAATTCCCACACTATAATTCCCATGCTAAGGTTCCCGCGCTAAGATTCCCGCACTCAGGTTCCCACGCTAAGGTTCCTGCGCTAAAATTCCCACACTATAATTCCCGCGCTAAGGTTCCCACGCTAAGGTTCCCGTGCTACGGTTCCCGCGCTAAGGTTCCCGCACTAACATTCTCGCAGGGACCAGGCGCCTTCAGAAACTCACTTCCTTCCTTGCTTTCTGTTTCCAGGCGCTGATGGACTTCCCACCCCGCGGAATGCGGCGCAAGCGCCAGGCGGCCTTCCTCGAACCCGCGCCGCACACTAGGGTGAGTCTCCTTTTCCTTCCCGGCGCCGGGTGCGAAACCGGGTGCGAAACGCGCTACAATTCCCATCTCTGCCTTGCCTTTGTGGAAGATGCAAGGAGGAAACTTCCTGGAAATAGATAGGAAACTCCCTGGAAATAGATAGGAAATGCAGGGAATAGACAGGAAATAGACAGGAAACTTCCTGGAAATAGATAGGAAATGGACAGGAAACTCTCTGGAAATAGACAGGAAACTCTGGAAATAGACAGGAAATGCAGGGAATAGACAGGAAATAGACAGGAAACTTCCTGGAAATAGATAGGAAATGGACAGGAAACTCTCTGGAAATAGACAGGAAACTCTGGAAATAGACAGGAAATAGACAGGAAACTCCCTGGAAAGAGACATGAAATAGACAGGAAACTCCCTGGAAACAGACAGGAAATAGACAGGAAGTAGACAGGAAACTCCCGTGAAACAGACAGGAAATAGACAGGAAACTGCCTGGAAATAGACAGGAAACTCCCGGGAAAGGGACAGGAAATAGACAGGAAACTCCCTGGAAATAGACAGGAAATAGACAGGAAACTCCCTGGAAATAGACAGGAAACTCCCGGGAAAGGGACAGGAAATAGACAGGAAACTCCCTGGAAATAGGAAATAGACAGGAAACTCCCTGGAAGCAGACAGGAAGTAGACAGGAAACTCCCGGGAAACAGACAGGAAATAGACAGGAAACTCCCTGGAAACAGACAGGAAACAGACAGGAAGTAGACAGGAAACTCCCTGGAAATATACAGGAAACTCCATTGAACCCGAACTCGCCTCTCTTCTCCTCCAAACCAGGCGCTCCTAGAATTCCCGCCGCGTTTCCCCTTCCCTTCCGGCGCCGGGTGCGAAACTGGGTGCGAAATGCGCTATAATTCCCATTTCTGTCGCCCTACCGGCGCCGGGTGCGAAACCTGCTATAATTCCAATTTCTCGCGCGCCCTTCCGGCGCCCGGTCCCGGGTGCGAAAGGTGGCGCCGGCACGCTATCATTCCCATCCCTCTCGACTGCCCTTCCGGGTCCCGGTTGCGAAAGGCGCTATAACTCCCATCTCTGTCGCCCGCAGTACGTCGACGACGCCAGGATTCCCATCCAGCACCGGGGCGTCGCTCTGCAAAGTAAGGCGCCGGCGCCGGGTGCGAAAGGCGGGGCGGTGTCGAAATTCGGGGCGGGAACCGTAGCGCGGGAACCTTAGCGCGGCGCCAACTCGTTCCCACACTGGGCAATAATGGGGAAGGGTGCGGGTTCGAGTCTCTGTCCGCTTGGGAACCTTAGCGTGGGAACTGTAGCGCGGGAACCGTAGCGCACATAGGCTTCTCCCTGCAATGGGCGATCCTGGGGAAGGTTGCGGGTTCGAGTCTCCATCTTGAACCCAAGGCTGGAAATCGGTGCGGGAACCTTAGCGCGGGAACCTTAGCGCGGGAATTTTAGTGTGGGAAGCTAGGCGCGGGAACCTTAGCGCACACAGGCTTCTCCCTGCAATGGGCGATCCTGGGAAGGTTGCGGGTTCAAGTCTCCCTCCACGTGGGAACCTTAGAGTGGGAACTGTAGCATGGGAATTTTAGCGCGGCGCCTCCTTCTGCCCGCTTCTGCCCACAGCGGGCGATCCTGGGGAAGGTTGCGGGTTCGAGTCTCCGGCCGTGTGGGAACCTTAGCGCGGGAACCTTAGTGCATGAAAGAGCGTGGGAATTTTAGTACGGGAACCGTATCGCGGGAACTTTAGCGCAGGAACTGTAGCATGGGAACCTTAGCGCTCATAGGCTTCTCCCTGCAATGGGTGATCCTGGGGAAAGGGGCGGGTTCGAGTCTCCCGCCCCGCGGGAACCGTAGCGCGGGAACCTTAGTGCGGGAACCGTAGCGCGGGAAGTGTAGCGCGGGAACCGTAGCGCACATAGGCTTCTTCCTGCAATGGGCGAACTTGGTTAGAGTTGCGGGTTCGAGTCTCCATCTTGAACCCCATTTAGGCTGGAAATCGGTGCGGGAACCTTAGCGCGGGAATTTTAGTGTGGGAAGCTAGGCGCGGGATCCTTAGCGCACACAGGCTTCTCCCTGCAATGGGCAATCCTGGGGAAGGTTGCGGGTTCAAGTCTCCCGCCCTGCGAGAACCTTAGCACGGGAACCCTAGCGTGGGAACCTTAGCGTGGGAATTGTAGCACGGGAATTTCAGAGGGAATCTTAGCGCGGGAACCTTAGCGCGGGGGTTTTGTGGGCGTCTTAGCGCGGGAACCTTAGCGCGGGAAGTATAGCGCCGGAATTTGAGCATGGGAATCTTAGCATGGGAACCTTAGCGCAGAATGGGATGGGGATCCTGGGGGAGGTTGCGGGTTCGAGTCTCCCTCTGTGGGAACCTTAGCGTACCGCGGGAATTTTAGCGCGGGAATTTAAGTACGGGAACCGTAGCGTGGGAACCTTAGCGCGGGAACCTTAGCACGGGAATTTTAGCGCTGGGATATCAGAGAGGGAATTTTGGCACGGGAATTTAAGCATGGGAACTGTAGCGCGGGAACCTTAGCGCGGGAATTTCAGAGGGAGTTTTAGCGCGGGAACCTTAGCGCGGGAACTATAGCGCAGGGATTTTAACAAGGGAACCTTAGCGCGGGAATTCTAGCATGGGAACCTTAGCGCAGAATGGGATGGGGATCCTGGGGGAGGTTGTGGGTGCGAGTTTCCCGCCCCACGGGAACCTTAGCGCGGGAATTCTAGCGCGGGGAACGTAGCGCGGGAATACCAGAGAGGGAATTTTAGCAGCGGAATGTAAGCATGGGAACTGTAGCGCGGGAACCTTAGCGCGGGGATTTTGTGGGCGTTTTAGCGCGGGAACCTTAGCGCGGGAACTATAGCGCAGGGATTTTAACATGGGAACCTTAGCGCTGGGATTTTAGCCTGGGAACCTTAGCGCAGAATGGGATGGGGATCCTGGGGGAGGTTGTGGGTGCAAGTTTCCCGCCCCACGGGAACCTTAGCGCGGGAATTCTAGCGCGGGGAACGTAGCGCGGGAATATCAGAGAGGGAATTTTAGCAGAGGAATTTAAGCATGGGAACTGTAGCGCGGGAACCTTAGCGCGGGGATTTTAGAGTGGGAATTTTAGCGCAGAATGGGATGGGGATCCTGGGGGAGGTTGTGGGTGCGAGTTTCCCGCCCCACGGGAACCTTAGCGCGGGGATTTTGTGGGCGTCTTAGCGTGGGAACCTTAGCGCGGGAACTATAGCGCAGGGATTTTAACATGGGAACCGTAGCGCGGAATGGGATGGGGATCCTGGGGAAGGTTGCGGGTTCGAGTCTCCCGCCCCACGGGAACGGTAGCGCGGGAATTCTAGCGCGGGAAAGGTAGCGCGGCGCCGTTTTCTCCCCGCAGTGGCGCCGCCGGAGGAGTGCGCCTGCCCCGAGCCGCTGGCCAAGGGGACGCTGGTGGCCATGGTGGCGGTCCTGGCCTTTCTAGGCTTCTTCTCGACCTCGGTCTTGTTGGTGGTGGCCGTCTGCCTGCTGCGCCTGGTGGAGCGCCAGCGGTGAGTAGATGGCGCCGAAATAATATGATATGATATGATATGATATGATGTAATATGTAATAATCTAATCTATAATATAATATGTAATAATCTAATCTAATCTAATATGTAATAATCTAATATGTAATATATATTATAATGGAATGGAATGGAATGGAATGGAATGGAATATAATATGTGATATACTATAATATAATATAATATAATATAATATAATATAATATAATATAATATAATATAATATAATATAATATAATATAATATAATATAATATAATATAATATAATATAATATAATATAATATAATATAATATAATATAATATAATATAAATGTGATAATATAATATGTAATAATATAATATAATATGTAATAATATAATATGTAATAATATAATATAATATGTAATAATATAATAGTGATAATATAATATGTAATAATCTAATATGTAATATATAATATAATGGAATGGAATGGAATGGAATGGAATATAATATGTGATATAATATAATATAATATAATATGTAATTATATAATATAATATGTGATAATATAATATGTAATAATATAATATGTAATAATATAATATAATATGTAATAATATAATATGTGATAATATAATATAATATAATATGTAATAATTTAATATGTAATAATATGTAATAAAATAATAGGTAATAATACAATATAATATGTGATAATATAATATGTAATAATATGTAATAATATAATATAATATAATATAATATAATATAATATAATATAATATAATATAATATAATATAATATAATATAATATAATATAATATAATATAATATAATATAATATGATGTAACGTAATATGATGTAATGTAATATGTAATAATATAATATGTAATAATATAATATAATATGTAATAATATAATATAATATGTAATAATATAATATGTAATAATATAATATAATATAATATGTGATGATATAATATGTAATAATATAATATAATATGTAATAATATAATATAATATATGGTAATATAATATAATATGTAATAATATAATATGTAATAATATGTAATAATATAATAGGTAATAATACAAGATAATATGTGATAATATGTAATAATATGTAATAATATAATATAATATAATATAATATAATATAATATAATATAATATAATATAATGTAATATGTAATATGTAATATGTAATATAATATAATAGACATATCATAGCTTTATATAAATATATATTATAGAAGGTAGATTACAAGTTTTAATAATAATAATAATAATAATAATAATAATAATAATAATTTAACCCCGCATCTCCCTTACAGGAAGTCAGGGAAGGACACCAATGCCGGCCTGGCCAATAGGCCCCTCCCTCCTCTGCCGTGAGTTTATATTATTATTATTATTATTATTATTATTATTATTATTATTATTATATTTTTATTTATTTATAATAATAATAATTATTATTATTAAATTTTTATTTATTTATTATTATTATTATTATTATAATATTTTTATTTATTTATTTATTTATTATTAAATTATTATTATTATTATTATTATTATTATTATTATTATTATTATTATTAAATTTTCATTTATTATTATTATTATTATTATTATTATTATTATTATTACTATTATTCTCGCAGCCCGCCCCGCCCGGAGCGCGTCTACCTGGCGACGAAACCGGCGGCCGGGTACGAGAGGCTGATGGCCGCCAGTCCGTGAGTACCTGTCAATCATGCTGCCATTCAAATCGATAGCCTGTCAATCATTCTCGAACCCGGGACCAGATCACCCTGCTTGGCCCGGACCTGTCAATCATTCCGGGATTCGAACCCGTGTCCTGTCAATCATTCTGTCACTTGAATCGATACCCATGGTTGGCCCTTCCCTGTCAATCATTCTGTCAGTCATTCTGGGATCAGTGGGTGGGACCATCCCTGTCAATCATGCTGTCATTCAAATGGATAACCTGTCAATCATTCTTGGACCCAGGACCAGATCACCCTGGTTGGCCTGGACCTGTCAATCATTCTGGGATTCGAACCTGTGTCCTGTCAATCATTCTGTCACTTGAATCGATAGCCATTCTGTCAATCATTCTGTCAATCATTCTGGGGTCAGTGGGTGAGACCATCCCTGTCAATCAAATTGATAACTTGTCAATCATTCTGGGATTGAACCCGGGTTGCCCCATCCCTGTCCATCATGCTGTCCTTCAAATTGATAACCTGTCAATCATTCTGGGATTGAACCCGGGTTGCCCCATCCCTGTCAATCATGCTGTCCTTCAAATTGATAACCTGTCCATCATTCTGTCCTTCAAATGGATAACCTGTCAATCATTCTGGAATTGAACCTGGATTGCCCCAGTCCTGTCAATCATGCTGTCATTCCAATCGATAACCTGTCAATCATTCTGGGATTCAACCCGGGTCGCCCCATCCCTGTCAATCATTCTGTCATTCCAATTGATAACCTGTCAATCATTCTGGGATTCAACCTGGGTCGCCCCATCCCTGTCCATCATTCTGTCATTCCAATCGATAACCTGTCAATCATTCTGGGATTCAACCCGGGTCGCCCCATCCCTGTCCATCATGCTGTCATTCCAATCGATAACCTGTCAATCATTCTGGGATTGAACCCGGGTCGCCCCATCCCTGCCAATCATGCTGTCATTCCAATCGATAACCTGTCAATCATTCTGGGATTCAACCCGGGTCGCCCCATCCCTGTCAATCATTCTGTCATTCCAATCGATAACCTGTCCATCATTCTGTCCTTCAAATGGATAACCTGTCAATCATTCTGGGATTGAACCTGGATTGCCCGTCAATCATGCTGTCATTCCAATTGATAACCTGTCAATCATTCTGGGATTGAACCCGGGTTGCCCCATCCCTGTCAATCATGCTGTCATTCAAATTGATAACCTGCCCATCATTCTGTCCTTCCAATTGATAACCTGTCAATCATTCTGGGATTAAACCCGGGTCGCCCCATCCCTGTCAATCATTCTGTCATTCTAATTGATAACCTGTCAATCATTCTGGGATTGAACCTGGATTGCCCCAGTCCTGTCAATCATGCTGTCATTCCAATCGATAACCTGTCAATCATTCTGGGGTTGAACCCGGGTCGCCCCATCCCTGTCAATCATTCTGTCATTCCAATCGATAACCTGTCCATCATTCTGTCCTTCCAATGGATAACCTGTCAATCATTCTGGGATTCAACCCGGGTCGCCCCATCCCTGCCAATCATGCTGTCATTCCAATCGATAACCTGTCAATCATTCTGGGATTCAACCCGGGTTGCCCCATCCCTGTCAATCAACCCCACCACCCCGGGTGCCTGTCAATCAAACCCCTGGGAACCGTAGCGCCCCTTTCTTTTCCAGCCGCACCCCGGAAGGCGGGGCCTACCTGAGCGCCAGCGAGTTGCACCCGGGTCCCAGGTAAGCCCCGCCCCCTCCTCTTCCTCCTCCCCGGACGCCTGGGTCCCTCCGCTCACCCCGTCCTACGTTTCCCAGGAGCCGCCAGGCGCCGAGCTACCAGAAGATGGGCGCCTACGAAGCCGCCGTCGCCGCGGAAACGGAGAGCAAGTCAGTCAAAGGGAGGGGCGGGGCAAAGGGGCGGGCAAAGGGGCGGGAGCCTCCCCTGTCAATCAAACCGGGATCCGGCGGGTGATTTATGTATAATATTATATATTATATATTATATATTATATATTATATATTATATATTATATATTATATATTATATATTATATATTATATATTATATATTATATATTATATATTATATATTTATTTTATATGTTATATATTATATATTATATATTATATATTATATATTATATATTATATATTAGTAATATAATATATTATTATCTATCTATATATCTATATCTATAATATTTATAATAATACATTTTATTATTATTATTATTATTATTATTATTATTATTATTATTATTATTATATCTGCTCTTATATCTGGAGATATATTTACAAGAGCAGATATTATTATTATTATTATTATTATTATTATTATTATTATTATATCTGCTCTTATATCTGGAGATGTAATTACAAGAGCAGATATTATTATTATTATTATTATTATTATTATTATTATTATATCTGCTCTTATATCTGGAGATATAATTACAAGAGCAGATATTATTATTATTATTATTATTATTATTATTATTATTATTATCTGCTCTTATATCTGGAGATGTAATTACAAGAGCAGATATTATTATTATTATTATTATTATTATTATTATTATTATATCTGAAGATATAATTACAAGAGCAGGTATTATTATTATTATTATTATTATTATTATTATTATTATTATTATTATTATTATCTGCTCTTATATCTGGAGATATAATTACAAGAGCAGATATTATTATTATTATTATTATTATTATTATTATTATCTGCTCTTATATCTGGAGATATAATTACAAGAGCAGATATTATTATTATTATTATTATTATTATTATTATTATTATTATTATTATCTGCTCTTATATCTGGAGATATAATTACAAGAGCAGATATTATTATTATTATTATTATTATTATTATTATTATTATATCTGAAGATATAATTACAAGAGCAGGTATTATTATTATTATTATTATTATTATTATTATTATTAATTATTATATCTGGAGATATAATTACCAGAGCAGATAATAATAATAATAATAATAATAATAATAATAATAATAATAATAATAATAAATGTATTATTATAAATATATATATATATATTATATTTAATAATAATAATAATAATAATAATAATAATAATAAATGTATTATTATATATATATATATATTATATTTATTAATAATAATAATAATAAGAAGAAGAAGAATATCTATATATATAGAGAGATATATATCTATATATCTATATATACAGATATATATCTATATCAATCAATCAATCTATCTATCTATCTAACTATCTATCTATCTAATATAGAAATATATATGAAATCGATCTAGAATATCTATACTGATTAATATTGTATTAATATCGGCAGATTAATGACACAGAACTATAGATCTGTCTGTGATATCGATAACAATAATATTATCTATAATTATTATTCTTATTATCTATAATTATTATAATCTAATATCTCATAATATCGGCAGATCTATCAATATAATAATAATACAATAAAAACAAGATAATAACAACAAGATAATGATAGCAGCATAATACTAATACTAATAACAACAAGACTAATAATACTAATAAAAACATAATAACAATACTAATAATACGAATAACGACATAATAACAAGACTAATAATACTAATAATACGAATAACAACGCAATAACAAGACTAATAATACTAATAATACGAATAACGACATAATAACAAGACTAATAATACTAATAATACGAATAACGACGCAATAACAAGACTAATAATACTAATAATACGAATAACGACATAATAACAAGACTAATAATACTAATAATACGAATAACAATGCAATAACAAGACTAATAATAGTAATAATACGAATAACGACATAATAACAAGACTAATAATACTAATAATACGAATAACGACGCAATAACAAGACTAATAATACTAATAATACGAATAACGACATAATAACAAGACTAATAATACGAATAACGACGCAATAACAAGACTAATAATACTAATAATACGAATAACGACATAATAACAAGACTAATAATACTAATAATACGAATAACAACGCAATAACAAGACTAATAACACTAATAATACGAATAACAACGCAATAACAAGACTAATAATACTAATAATACGAATAACAACGCAATAACAAGACTAATAACACTAATAATACGAATAACAACGCAATAACAAGACTAATAATACTAATAATATGAATAACAAGACTAATAATACTAATAATACGAATAACGACGCAATAACAAGACTAATAATACTAATAATACGAATAACAACGCAATAACAAGACTAATAATACTAATAATATGAATAACAAGACTAATAATACTAATAATACGAATAACGACGCAATAACAAGACTAATAACACTAATAATACGAATAACAACGCAATAACAAGACTAATAACACTAATAATACGAATAACAACGCAATAACAAGACTAATAACACTAATAATACGAATAACAAGACTAATAACACTAATAATACGAATAACAACGCAATAACAAGACTAATAACACTAATAATACGAATAACGACGCAATAACAAGACTAATAATACTAATAATACGAATAACAACGCAATAACAAGACTAATAACACTAATAATACGAATAACAACGCAATAACAAGACTAATAACACTAATAATACGAATAACAACGCAATAACAAGACTAATAACACTAATAATACGAATAATAACAGAATAACAGGTAAGTCCCCCCCCTCCTCCCGCCCCTTCCCCGGACGCCTGGGTCCCTGGCCGCCGTCGCCAAGGCAACCGAGAGCAAGTCAGTCAAAGGGGGCGGGGAGGGGGCGAGACCAGACCTGTCAATCAAGCCGGGTCCCTGTCAATCAATTCCCAGGGAACCTTTTATCGTTTTTTTAGGAACCTTCCGGAAAGCGAATACATCACCGTCAATCCGGCGCCGGGTTTTTCCAGGTGGGTATTATATTTATATTTATATTTATATTATTTATATTTATATTTATATTTATATTTATATTTATATTTATATTTATATTTATATTTATATTTATATTTATATTACTTATATTTATATTTATATTATTTATATTTCCCATTCTCTTTTATTATACACAAACATATATATATTTATATTATCTATATTTATATTATTTATATTTATATCTTTATATTTATATTTATTTTATTTTTATATACATTTATATTCCTATAGATACACGGAAATCTATTTTATCTATATATATTAATATTAATATTAATATTAATATTAATATTAATATTAATATTAATATTAATAAATCAGATTCTTATAACATAGGTTTCTGTGTATAAATATAAATATAAATATAAATCTATATATAAGGTTTATATATTATATATAGATAATATATATATGATTATAATATATATATATTATTTGTTTAAAATAAGAATAATAAATCATGATGATTTATAATCATATAAAAATATAATTTAATAAGAATATAACGTGATAATTTGTTTTGATTTAATAAGAACTATAACAATTTGATTTTTATTATTATTATTATTATTATTATTATTATTATTATTATTATTCTCCTTCCAGCCCCGTTCCGCCCAAGACGTATTCCGGCGCCGGCGGAATTTCCAGGTAATATTCCCCCCCCCCCATTTTCTTTCATCGTATATTATATTATATTTATTTTATATTATATTTAATATACTTATATATATATATATCTCGAGATCTCTACACCGTGTGTGGATATAAAATATATACACAAATACGTATATAAATTATTGTTATAATATTTTATATACGTATTTGTATAATGTAATAATATAATATAATATAATATAATATAATATAATATAATGAAATGATTAGGATATATATATTATTTGTATATAAGAATAACAAATCATGATGATTTCTAATCATATAAAAATATAATTTAATAAGAACAGAATATAATAATTTAATTTATTAATATTCTTATTTCATTAATAATATTATTATTAATTTTTTCCGTCCAGCCCCATTCCGCCCAAGACATATTCCGGCGCCGGTGGAATTTCCAGGTATATTATATATAATATTATATATGCATATAAGAATAATAAAGAATATTATTATATTTGCATATAAGAATAAGAACTCTAACCTAATTTATTATTATTATTATTATTATTATTATTATTATTATTATTATTAATTTTCTCCTTCCAGCCCTGTTCCGCCCAAGACATATTCCGGCGCCGGCGGAATTTCCAGGTATATTATATATAATATAATATTATTTGCATATAAGAATAATAAATCATGATGATTTATAATCATATAAAAATATAATTTCATAAGAATAGAATAGAATAGAATAGAATAGAATA
>NC_135673.1:252500-260501 GCF_964188315.1 Podarcis muralis | reverse complement strand
CTCTCCTTCCTTCCTTCCCTCTCTCTCTCCTTCCTTCCCCCTCTCTCTCCTTCCTTCTCTCTCTCTCCTTCCTTCCTTTCTCTCTCCTTCCTTCCCTCTCTCTCTCCTTCCTTCTCTCTCTCTCCTTCCTTCCTTTCTCTCTCCTTCCTTCCTTTCTCTCTCCTTCCTTCCCCCTCTCTCTCCTTCCTTCCTTTCTCTCTCTCCTTCGTTCTCTCTCTCTCCTTCCCTCCTTTCTCTCTCCTTCCTTCCTTCTCTCTCTCCTTTGTTCTCTTTCTCTCCTTCCTTTCTTCCCTCTCTCTCTCCTTCCTTCCCTCTCTCTCTCCTTCCTTCTCTCTCTCTCCTTGCCTCCTTTCTCTCTCCTTCCTTCCCCCTCTCTCTCCTTCCTTCCTTCTCTCTCTCCTTCGTTCTCTCTCTCTCCCTTTCTTCCCTCTCTCTCTCCTTCCTTCCCTCTCTCTCTCCTTCCTTCCTTCTCTCTCTCCTTTGTTCTCTTTCTCTCCTTCCTTTCTTCCCTCTCTCTCTCCTTCCTTCTCTCTCTCTCCTTCCCTCCTTTCTCTCTCCTTCCTTCCCTCTCTCTCTCCTTCCTTCGTTTGTTCTCTCTCTCTCTCTTTCCTTCCTTCCTTCCTTAATTCATTCCTTCCTTCCTTCCCTCTCTCTCTACTTCCTTCTCTCTCTCTCTCTCTCTCTCTCCTTCCTTCCTTCCTTCCTTCCTTACTTCCTTTCCCAGAGGCGAAGCTTCCCCATTGGCCGAGACGCCGATTTCCGGGTGAGTGATTGACAGGGTCGTCTAGTCCCACCCACTGAATGATTGACAGGAAAGGCGGGTGGAATTCCGGAATGATTGACAGGGAAGGCATGATTGACAGGAAAGGCGGAGCCAGGGTCCTCTAGTCCCACCCCCTGAATGATTGACAGGGAAGGCGGGACCAGGGTCCACTGGATGATTGACAGGTAAGGCGGAGTCAGGGTCATCTAGTCCCACCCACTGAATGATTGACAGGGAAGGAATGGTTGACAGGGAAGGAATGATTGACAGGGAAGGCGGGGCCAGGGTCCTCTAGTCCCACCCCCTAAATGATTGACAGGGAAGGTGGGTCCACAGTCCGCTGGATGATTGACAGGGAAGGCGGAGCCAGGGTCTGCTGAATGATTGACAGGGAAGGAATGATTGACAGGGAAGGCGGAGCCAGGGTCCACTGAATGATTGACAGGGAAGGCGGGTCGAATCCCGGAATGATTGACAGGGAAGGAATGATTGACAGGGGAGGCGGAGCCAGGGTCCACTGAATGATTGACAGGGAAGGCGGGTCGAATCCCAGAATGATTGACAGGGAAGGCGGAGCCAGGGTCCACTGAATGATTGACAGGGAAGGCGTGTCAAATCCCAGAATGATTGACAGGGAAGGAATGATTGACAGGGAAGGCGGAGCCAGGGTCTGTTGAATGATTGACAGGGAAGGCGGGTCGAATCCCGGAATGATTGACAGGGAAGGTGGAGCCAGGGTCTGCTGAATGATTGACAGGGAAGGCGGGTTAAATCCCGGAAAGATTGACAGGGAAGGAATGATTGACAGGGAAGGCGGAGCCAGGGTCCTCTAGTCCCACCCACTGAATGATTGACAGGGAAGGCGGGACCAGGGTCCGCTGGATGATTGACAGGGAAGGCGGAGCCAGGGTGATCTAGTCCCACAGACTGAATGATTGACAGGGAAGGAATGATTGACAGGGAAGGAATGATTGACAGGGAAGGAATAATTGACAGGGAAGGAATGATTGACAGGGAAGGCGGAGCCAGGGTCCTCTAGTCCCACCCCCTGAATGATTGACAGGGAAGGCGGGACCAGGGTCCACTGGATGATTGACAGGGAAGGCGGAGTCAGGGTCATCTAGTCCCACCCACTGAATGATTGACAGGGAAGGAGTGGTTGACAGGGAAGGAATGATTGACAGGGAAGGCGGGTCCAGTGTCCTCTAGTCCCACCCACTGAATGATTGACAGGGAAGGCGGAGCCAGGGTCCACTGAATGATTGATAGGGAAGGCGGGTCAAATCCCGGAAAGATTGACAGGGAAGGAATGATTGACAGGGAAGGCGGAGCCAGGGTCCACTGAATGATTGACAGGGAAGGCGGGTGGAATCCCGGAATGATTGACAGGGAAGGAATGATTGACAGGGAAGGTGGAACCAGGGTCTGCTGAATGATTGACAGGGAAGGCGGAGCCAGGGTCTGCTGAATGATTGACAGGGAAGGCGGGTTAAATCCCGGAAAGATTGACAGGGAAGGAATGATTGACAGGGAAGGCGGAGCCAGGGTCCTCTAGTCCCACCCACTGAATGATTGACAGGGAAGGCGGGGCCAGGGTCCGCTGGATGATTGACAGGGAAGGCGGAGCCAGGGTGATCTAGTCCCACACACTGAATGATTGACAGGGAAGGAATGATTGACAGGGAAGGAATGATTGACAGGGAAGGAATGATTGACAGGGAAGGCAGGGCCAGTGTCCTCTAGTCCCACCCCCCCCGAATGATTGACAGGGGAGGCGGAGCCAGGGTCATCTACTCCCACCCACTGAATCCCGGAATGATTGGCAGGGAAGGCATGATTGACAGGGAAAGAATGATTGACAGCTATGCTTCCCCTTGCGCCCATTTTACAGACGGGAAAATCACATTTACGAAGAAGTGGAATGAGGAGGCGGAGCTCTTTTTCGGCGCTGCGAATAAAGCTTCATTTTTGGCACTTAATATTCGTCCCGTGTCTTAATTAGTATATAAATTCAAATAAAATAATATAATGCAGAAAAATAATATATTATTATATATTATTAAAATAATATATAAATTCAAATCGTAGATAAATCGATATCAAATAATATACAAATTCAAGGCAGAACAATAATAATATGTCAAGTCAAATAATCTAAAAATTCAGTAAATCATAATAAAATATAAATTCAAATAATATATAAATTCCAGACAGAACAAATCTTGCTAATATTGATTGCTAATATCGATTGCTAATATCTGAAACAGATCTTGCTGATATCGGCTAATATCGATGGCTAATATTGCTAATATCTCCAGCCGAGATTGCGAATATTGCCAATATTGGCTAATAACTCAAGCAGATATTGCTAATATTGATTGCTAATATTGGCTAATATGGACTGCTAATATTGCTAATATTGATTGCCAATATTGCTAATACGGACTGCTAATCTTGCTAATATTGATTGATAATCTTGCTAATACGGACTGCTCATATTGCTAATATTGATTGATAATCTTGCTAATATGGACTGCTAATATTGCTAATATTGATTGATAATATTGGCTAATATTGATTGCTAATATTGGCTAATAACTCAAGCGGATCTTGCTAATATTGACTGCTAATATTGCTAATATCTCCAGCCGAGATTGCGAATATCGATTGCTAATATTGCTAATATCTCCAGTGCGGCCTACCCTTTTCTCCTCCCAAAGCGAAGCCTGAGCTCAATTAATGGTCCGTTTTGAAGCGGAAATAAAGGAAATAAAGCGTTAAAAAGGGAAATAAAAGAGATAAATGAGTGGCCTGTCAATCAATCAAATCAATCAGTCAATCAATCAATCAAAAAGGCCTCGGTTTCCGTAGCAACCAGTGCGGCCCACCCTTTTCTCCTCCCAAAGCGAAGCCTGAGCTCAATTAATGGTCCGTTTTGAAGCGGAAATAAAGGAAAGAAAGCGTTAAAGATGGAAATAAAAGAGATAAATGAGTGGCATCAATCAATCAATGCATTTTATTTCTATTTTTCATTTGTTTCTGCTTGAAAACGGACCATTAATGGAGCTCAGGCTTCGCTTTTTGAGGGAAAAAGCATAGGCCGCGCCTGGTTGCTAGGGAAACCGAGGCCTATTTTATTAATTAATTAATATATCTGATTAATTTATGCTTTAAACAGGCCACTAATTGATCTATTTCAATTTTAACGCTTTATTTCATCTATTTCTGCTTGAAAACGGACCATTAATAGAGCTCAGGCTTCACTTCTTGAGGGAAAAAGGGTAGGCCGCACCTGGTTGCTAGGGAAACCGAGGCCTATTTTACTAATTAATTAATATATCTGATTAATTTATGCTTTAAACAGGCCACTAATTGATCTATTTTCATTTTAATGGCTTATTTCCTTTATTTCTGCTTGAAATCGGACCATTAATGGAGCTCAGGCTTTGTTTTCCGAGGGAAAAAACGTAGGCCACACCTGGTTGCTAGGGAAACCGAGGCCTATTTTACTAATTAATTAATATATCTGATTAATTTATGCTTTAAACAGGCCACTAATTGATCTATTTTAATTTTAACGGTTTATTTCATCTATTTCTGCTTGAAAACGGACCATTAATGGAGCTCAGGCTTCGCTTCGTGAGGGAAAAAGCATAGGCCGCGCCTGGTTGCTAGGGAAACCGAGGCCTATTTTATTAATTAATTGATTTATTTGATTAATTTATGCTTTAAACAGGCCACTAATTGATCTATTTCAATTTTAACGGTTTATTTCATCTATTTCTGCTTGAAAACGGACCATTAATGGAGCTCAGGCTTCGCTTCGTGAGGGGAAAAGCGTAGGCCGCAGTCTGGTTGCTAGGGAAACCGAGGCCTATTTGATTGATTGATTGATTGATTGATTGACAGGCCACTAATTTATCGACTTTATTTCCATTTTTAACGCTTTATTTCCTTTATTTCCGCTTCAAAACGGACCATTAATGGAGCTCAGGCTTCGCTTCTTGAGGGAAAAAGCATAGGCCGCGCCTGGTTGCTAGGGAAACCGAGGCCTATTTTACTAATTAATTAATATATCTGATTAATTTATGCTTTAAACAGGCCACTAATTGATCTATTTTCATTTTAATGGCTTATTTCCTTTATTTCTGCTTGAAAACGGACCATTAATGGAGCTCAGGCTTCGCTTTTTGAGGGGAAAAAGGTAGGCCGCAGTCTGGTTGCTAGGCAGCCGTTGCTAGGGCGACCCGTGACGTCAGAAAAGGCCTATTTTCTCCTTTTTAGGCTTTTCTTTTTGCCACTAATTTAGCTCAGGCTTCATTTATAAGGGGAAAAAGTCTAGGCCGCGCCTTGTTGCTAGGCAACCGACGCGTTGCCAAGGACGCAGGCGTCGTTTGGCGCGCCGGGTTGCTAGGCAACCGACGCGTTGCTAAGGACGTGCTTTCTGCGTCACGACGTCACGACGCTCAGGCTTCGCATTTTGAGGGAAAGACTGGTTGCTATCGCCGTTCAGGTCCCGCCCGAAGCAACCAATCAGAGGCCTCCTTTCCGGCCCTTCCGAGCGGCCATTGGCTGGTTGGCGCTGCGGGGCGGGACTAAAGCTCCGCCGGACCAATGGAGAGAGAGCGGCGCTCCGAAATGCAAGGCGTCGGTCTGGTCGAATGGGGATGGTGGGCGGGCTGGGAAGGGACCAATGGGAAGCGCCCGACGGACGATGGATAAGGAGACGGACCAATAGGCGTCGAGCTGAGGGAAGGACGCTCCAATCACGGTCGGCTCGCTCAATGGAGGCGGGGAAACGGCGCTCCATTGAGGCCTATTGAGGTGGGCGGGCGCGGAACGGACCAATGGGAACCGCCCGTCGGCCGTGGAGGCGTGACGGACAAGGCGGCGGCCCAATCGACGCCTGAGCGTCATGACGTCCTTGGCAACGCGTCGGTTGCCTAGCAACAAGGCGCGGCCTAGACTTTTCCCCTTATAAATGAAGCCTGAGCTAAATTAGTGGCGATTTTAAAGCAGAAAGGAGGAAAAGAGGCCTTTTCTGACGTCACAGGTCGCCATAGCAACGGCTGCCTAGCAACCAGACTGCGGCCTACCCTTTTCTCCTCCCAAAGCGAAGCCTGAGCTCCATTAATGGTCCCTTTTCAAGCAGAAATCAATGAAATAAACCATTAATATTAAAATAGATCAATTAGTGGCCTGTTGAAAGCATAAATTAAGGGCTGGCTAGCAGCCAATGGCCGCTCGAGGTGAGCGAAGCGCGCTCCAATCAGCAGCCGAGCATTAGCAAAGGAGGCGGGGCCAGGCTTCCGTGCGACCAATCGCCTCCCGCGCGCCGCCGCGGCCGGACCCGCCCGACGGACGATGGACAGGGAGACGGACCAATAGGCGTCGAGCTGAGGGAAGGAGCGGCCGAGCAACGGTCGGCTCGCTGAGGGAAAAGGAGCGTCGACCAATGAGCGCCGCGGAACGGACCAATGGGAAGCGCCCGTCGGGCGAGGAGGCGTGACTGACAAGACGACGGCCCAATCGGCGCCGAGGGGAGGGAAGGACGCTCCAATCAGGAGCCGGCTAGGCATAGCAACGGTCGGCAGGCGGAGGGAATAGGAGCGTCGACCAATGAGCGGCGCCGACGGCTCTGAGGGAAAGGCGCTTCGACCAATGAGCAGAGGCGGGGAAAGGGCGCTCCATTGAGGCCTATTGGCGCGCGGTGGGCGGGACAATTGGAACCGCCCCTCGGCCGAGGAGGCCTGACTGACAAGGCGCCGGCCCAATCGACGCCGAGGTGCGGGAAGGACGCTCCAATCAGGAGCCGGCTAGGCCCAGCAACGGTCGGCATGCAGCGGGAAAAGGAGCGTCGACCAATGGGAACCGCCCATCGGCCGAGGAGGCGTGACGGACAAGGACGCTCCAATCAGGAGCCGACTGGCCTTAGCAACGGTCGGCACGCGGAGGGAAAACCAATGGGAAGCGCGCGTCGTCGGAGGAGGCGTGACGGACAAGGCGGCGACCCAATGGGCAGCCGACAATGAACAAAGGAGGCGGGTCGGGGGTTGTTCGGCTCGACCAATCGCCTCCCTCGCGCCGCGGCCGTTAGCCAATCGGCGCCCGAGTTGGGCCGGGTATAAAAGGCGGCGCCCGTTGCCGGGACGCCGCCAGTCTCTCCGGCGCGTCGAGCGGAGCGGAAGCCGCGGAAACTAAGCGAGGGAGGAAAGAAAGCGACAATAAAGCCATGAGGGAAATTGTCCATTTGCAAGCCGGCCAGTGCGGCAACCAAATCGGCGCCAAGGTGGAAGAAGCGTCGGGAATCATTAATCATAATTAATAATAATTAATAATAATGATAATTAATGATAATTAATAATTGATAATAATTAATGATAATTGATAAGAATTAATAATAATGGATAAGAATTAATGATAATTGATAAGAATTAATAATAATGGATAAGAATTAATGATAATTGATAAGAATTAATAAGAATGGATAATAATTAATGATAATTGATAAGAATTAATGATAATGGATAAGAATTAATGATAATTGATAAGAATTAATAATAATGGATAAGAATTAATAATAATTGATAATAATTAATGATAATTGATAAGAATTAATAATAATGGATAATAATTAATGATAATTGATAAGAATTAATAATAATTGATAAGAATTAATAAGAATGGATAAGAATGGATAAGAATAAAAAATAATAATTGATAATAACTGAGAGTTGATGATTAATAATAATGGATGGTAATTAATAATAATGGATAAGAATGGATAATGGATAAGAATGGATAATAATTAATAATAATTAATAATTGATTATAATTGAGAGTTGATAATAATTAATAATGGATAATAATTGAGAGTTGATAATAATTAATAGTTGATAATAATAAATAATAATAGTTAATAATTGATAATAAATAGTAGTTCATAATGGATAATAAATCATTGTCGTTAGCAATTGATAATTAATAATAACGGATAATAATAAATAATAAATACAAATAGTAATTGATAATAATAAATAATCATTGTTAGTAATTGATAATAATAAATGATAACGGTTAGTTATTGATAATTATTAATAATTAATAATAAATAAAATAGTTAATAATTGAGAATAATAAATGATTATTGTTAGTAATTGATAATTAATAATAATTGAGAATAATTAATAAATAAAAATAGTTAATAATTGATTATAATAAATAATTATCGTTAGTAA
>NC_135673.1:235000-242500 GCF_964188315.1 Podarcis muralis | reverse complement strand
TCCTTCCTTCCTTCCTTCCTTCCCTCCTTCCTTCTTTCCTTCCTTTTCCCTCCCTCCCTCCTTCCTTCTTTCCTTCCTTTATCCTCCCTCCCTCCTTCCTTCCCTCTTTCCTTCCTTTTCCCTCCCTCCCTCCCTCCTTCCCTCCTTCCCTCCTTCCTTCCTTCCTTCCTTCCTTCCTTCCTTCCTTCCTTCTTTCCTTCCTTTTCCCTCCTAGAGAGGGAAGGGACCTCCAGGTGGTTCTGAGGGGACCATAGAGAGGGACGGGACCTCTAGGTCCTCCAGGGATCATAGAGAGGAAAGAGACTGCATCCTAGAAGGGTCAAGCCCAGAAGGGAACCCTCCGGGTCCTCCAGCCTCACTCCCTTGCAAGAGACCATAGAGAGGGAAGGGGCCTCTCCAGGTGGTTCTGAGGGGATCATAGAGAGGGAAGGGACTGCCCCCTTGCAAGAGACTATAGAGAGGGAAGGGACTCCTCCAGGTCTTCCAGGCGGTTCCCAGGGGATCATAGAGAGGGAAGGGGCCTCCCGAGGTCCTCCAGCCTCACCCCCTTGCAAGAGACCATAGAGAGGGAAGGGGCCTCTCCAGGTCCTCCAGGCGGTTCCCAGGGGATCATAGAGAGGGAAGGCACCTCCCGAGGTCCTCCAGCCTCACCCCCTTGCAAGAGACCATAGAGAGGGAAGGGGCCTCTCCAGGCGGTTCTGAGGGGACCATAGAGAGGGAAGGTTCCTCCCGAGGTCGTCCAGCCTCACCGCCTTGCAAGAGACCATAGAGAGGGAAGGGACCTTCAGCGTCCACCAATGGGTGGAGGAGACGGATGGTGATGGGATGATGTTCTTGATGATGAAGGCCATGATGATGATGATGGTCATGATGATGGTGGTGGTCTTGATGATGATGACCATGGTCATGATCATGGTGGTCTTGATGATGATGATGGAGGCCACGATGATGAAGATGACGACTCTATTGTCTCCTCTGCTCTTGATGATGTGAGGATGATGGTCCTGATGATGAAGATGGTCTTGAGGATGGTGGTCATGATGGTGATGGTCCTGATGATGGAGATGATGATGATGGTCCTCCAGTTGATGGGATGATGATGATGATGGGCATGATCCTGATGATCCTGCTTATGTGATGATGATGATGATGATGGTCTTGATGATGATGATGATGATGAAGGCCATGGTCATGATGATGATGGTCTGATGATGATGACCATGATGCTATGGTGAGGATGAAAGCCACCATCTTGATGGTCGATGATGGTCTTTGATGATGGTGATGGTGACCATGATGATGATGATGATGGCCATGATCATGATGACCATGATGGCCATGATGATGACCATGATGATGATGATGATGTTGACCATGATGACGGCCATGATGGCCATGATGATGACCATGGTGGTGATGTTGACCATGATGACCATGATCCTAATGATGATGTTGACCATGATGGCCATGATGATGACCATGGCGATGATGACCATGATGGTGATGATGATGATGGATGTTGACCATGACGACGGCCATGATGGTGATGATGGCCATGATGATGATGTCGATGATCACCATCATGATGGTCATTATGATACCTTCTCTCCCCCCATAGGCCATTGGTCTTGATCCTGATGATGATGATGTTGGGCATGATCCTGATGATGATGATGGTCCTCAAGTTGATGTGATGATGGGCATGATCCTGATGATGGTCCTCAAGTTGATATGATGATGATGTTGGGCATGATGATAATGATGATGATGATGGTCCTCAAGTTGATGTGATGATGATGATGGTCATGATCCTGATGATGGTGGTGGTCATGATGATGGTGGTCCTCAAGTTGATATGATGATGATGGCCATGATGATGATGATGATGGTCATGATGATGATGGTCCTCAAGTTGATATGATGATGATGGTCCTCAAGTTGATGTGATGATGATGATGGTCATGATCTTGATGATGATGATGTTGGTCATGATCCTGATGATGATGTTGGTCTTGATCCTGATGATGATGGTCCTCAAGTTGATGGGATGATGATGATGGTCATGATGATGATGGTCCTCAAGTTGATGTGATGGTGATGATGATGATGATGTTGGTCATGATGATGGTCAGGATCCTGATGATGATGATGGTCCTCAAGTTGATGGGATGATGATGATGATGGGCATGATCCTGATGGTGTTGGGCATGATTCTGATGATGGTGGTGTTGGTCATGTTCCTGATGATGGGCCTGATGATGATGGTGGTCTTGATGATGATGGGCATGATCCTGATGATGATGATGGTCCTCAAGTTGATGATGGGCATGATCCTGATGATGATGATGGTCCTCAGGTTGATGTGGTGATGATGATGCTCATGTTCTTGATGACAACCATGATGATGATGATGTTGATGATCACCATCATGATGATACCTTCTCTCCTCCCCTAGGCCAGAGCGGCGCCGGCAACAACTGGGCCAAGGGCCACTACACGGAGGGCGCCGAGCTGGTGGACTCCGTCTTGGACGTGGTCCGCAAGGAGGCCGAGTCCTGCGACTGCCTCCAGGGCTTCCAGCTCACCCACTCCTTGGGCGGCGGCACGGGCTCCGGCATGGGGACCCTCCTGATCTCCAAGACCCAGGAAGAAGACCCTGACCGGGTCATGGACTTCTCAGTGGTCCCCTCCATGCCCAAGGTCTCCGACACGGTGGTGGAGCCCTACAACGCCACCTTGTCGGTCCACCAGCTGGTGGAGAACACCAACAAGACCTACTGCATAGTGGGGACACCAGTTGGGGGAGGAGACCGAGGATGATGGGATGGTGGTGATGATGATGGTCATGAGGATGATGTTGATGATGATGATGAAGGCCATGGTCTTGATGATGATGGTTTTGATGATGATGGTGGTCTTGATGATGATGGGCATGATCCTGATGATGATGGTCTTGATGATGGTCCTCAAGTTTATGTGGTGATGATGATGATGATGATGGAGATGATGATGATGAAGGCCATGGTCATCATGATGATGATGGACATGATGATGATGATGATGAAGGACATGGTCATGATGATGATGAGGGACATGATGATGAGGGACATGATGATGATGATGATGAAGGACATGGTCATGATGATGATGAGGGACATGGTCATGATGATGATGGACATGATGATGGACATGATGATGATGATGGACATGGTCATGATGATGATGAGGGACATGGTCATGATGATGATGGACATGATGATGGACATGATGATGATGATGGACATGGTCATGATGATGATGAGGGACATGGTCATCATGATGATGAGGGACATGATGATGATGATGGACATGATGATGATGAAGGCCATGGTCATGATGATGGACATGATGATGATGATGGACATGATGATTAAGACCATGATGATGATGATGATGGACATGGTCATGATGATGATGAAGGCCATGGTCATGATGATGATGGCCATGATGATGATGAAGGCCATGGTCATGATGATGGTCATGATCCTCATGATGGTCCTCAAGTTGATGTGATGATGATGATGACCATGTTCTTGATGATGATGATGGCCATGATGATGACGACACCATTGTCCCCTCTCCCCCTGTAGGCCAGAGCGGCGCCGGCAACAACTGGGCCAAGGGCCACTACACGGAGGGCGCCGAGCTGGTGGACTCCGTCTTGGACGTGGTCCGCAAGGAGGCCGAGTCCTGCGACTGCCTCCAGGGCTTCCAGCTCACCCACTCTTTGGGCGGCGGCACCGGGTCGGGCATGGGGACCCTCCTGATCTCCAAGATCCGAGAAGAGTACCCCGACCGCATCATGAACACCTTCTCGGTGGTCCCCTCGCCCAAGGTCTCCGACACGGTGGTGGAGCCCTACAACGCCACCTTGTCGGTCCACCAGCTGGTGGAGAACACCGACGAGACCTACTGCATAGACAACGAAGCCCTCTATGATATCTGCTTCAGGACCCTCAAGTTGACCACCCCAACCTATGGAGACCTCAACCACCTGGTGTCCGCCACCATGAGTGGAGTCACCACATGTCTACGTTTCCCGGGTCAACTCAACGCCGACCTCCGCAAGCTGGCGGTCAACATGGTCCCCTTCCCTCGCCTCCACTTCTTCATGCCGGGCTTCGCCCCCTTGACCAGTAGAGGTAGTCAACAATATAGGGCCTTGACCGTCCCCGAGTTGACCCAGCAGATGTTTGACGCCAAGAACATGATGGCCGCCTGCGACCCGCGTCATGGACGCTACCTCACGGTGGCCGCGGTCTTCAGAGGAAGGATGTCCATGAAGGAGGTGGACGAGCAGATGCTCAACGTCCAGAACAAGAACTCCTCCTACTTCGTGGAGTGGATCCCCAACAACGTGAAGACCGCCGTGTGTGACATCCCACCGAGGGGGCTCAAGATGTCCGCCACCTTCATCGGCAACTCCACCGCCATCCAGGAGCTCTTCAAGAGGATCTCGGAGCAGTTCACCGCCATGTTCAGGAGGAAGGCCTTCCTCCACTGGTACACAGGAGAAGGCATGGACGAGATGGAGTTCACCGAGGCCGAGAGCAACATGAACGACCTGGTCTCGGAGTACCAGCAGTACCAGGACGCCACCGCCGAGGAGGAGGGGGAGTTTGAGGAGGAGGCCGAGGAGGAGGCCGCCTAGGAGGACCCAGAACTACCACAACCGCCAGTTTTCGAGAAGCCCCACCCTTCCGTTGACCCTCCATGTTCTCCTTCCGATGTTCTTCAGATGTTCTCCAGATGTTTCCTTCCATGTTCTCTTTCAGATGTTCTTCAGATTTTTCCTTCCATGTTCTCCTTCAGATGTTCTTCAGATGTTCCTCAGATGTTCTTCAGATGTTTCCTTCCATCTTGCTTCTCCATGTTCTCCTTCAGATGCTTCCTCCCATGGTGACCTTCCATGTTCTTCAGATGTTCTTCAGATGTTTCCTTCCATGGTGGCTCTCCATCCTGACCTTCCATCTTCTCCCCAGGCTCTCCTTCAGATGTTCCTCAGATGTTCTTCAGATGTTCTTCAGATCTTTCCTCCCATGGTGACCCTTCCATGTTCTCCTTCAGATGGTTCTCCTTCAGATGTCCTTCAGATGTTTCCTCCCATGTTCTCCTTCAGATGTTCTTCAGATGTTCCTTAGATGGTTCCTTCCATCTTCTCCTTCAGATGTTCCTCAAATGGTGACCTTCCATGTTCTTCAAATGTTCTCCAGATGTTTCTTTCCATGGTGCTTCTCCATCCTGACCTTCCATCTTGGATCCATCTTCTCACCAAGATGTCCTTCAGAGGTCTCCTTCCATGCTGACCCTTCCATCTTCTCCAGATGTTCCTCAGATGGTTCCTTCCATGGTGGCTCTCCATCCCGACCTTCCACCTTGCTTCCATCTTCTCACTGCCTTCCATCTTGGATTCAGCTCCCCCTTGAACCCAGGTCCTCCTTTCATGGATCCCCAACAACGTCAAGACCGCCGTCTGCGACATCCCGCCCCGGGGGCTCAAGATGTCCGCCACCTTCATCGGCAACTCCACCGCCATCCAGGAGCTCTTCAAGAGGATCTCGGAGCAGTTCACCGCCATGTTCCGCCGGAAGGCCTTCCTCCACTGGTACACAGGAGAAGGCATGGACGAGATGGAGTTCACCGAGGCCGAGAGCAACATGAATGACCTGGTCTCGGAGTACCAGCAGTACCAGGACGCCACCGCCGAGGAGGAGGGGGAGTTTGAGGAGGAGGCCGAGGAGGAGGCCGCCTAGGAGGACCCATAACTACCACCCAGAAGAAGCACAACCACCCAGCCCCTCCGTTGACCCTCCATGTTCTCCTTCAGATGTTCCTCAGAAGTTCTTCAGATGTTTCCTTCCATGTTCTCCTTCAGATGTTTCCTTGCATGTTCTTCTTCAGATGTTCCTCCCATGGTGACCTTCCATGTTCTTGAGGTTTCTCAGATGTATCTTTCCATGGTGGCTCTCCATCCTGACCTTCCATGTTCTCACCAGGCTCTCCTTCAGATGTTCCTCAGATGTTCTTCAGATGTTTCCTTCCATGGTGAGCTTCCATGTTCTTCCGATGTTCTTCAGCTGTTTTTTTCCATGGTGGCTCTCCATCCTGACCTTCCAAGTTCTCCCCAGGCTCTCCTTCAGATGTTCCTCAGATGTTCTCCAGATGTTTCCTTCCATGTTCTCCTTCAGATGTTCCTCAGATGGTTCCTTCCATCTTCTCCTTCAGATGTTCTTCAGATGTTTCCTTCCATCTTGCTTCTCCATGTTCTCCTTCAGATGCTTCCTCCCATGGTGACCTTCCATGTCCTTCAGATGTTTCCTTCCATGGTGGTTCTCCATCCTGACCTTCCATGTTCTCACCAGACTCTCCTTCAGATGTTCCTCAGATGTTCTTCTGCTCTTTCCACAACCACACCCATCCATCTTCTCCTTCAGATGTTCTCCAGAGAAGGTCATGGCGTTCTTTTCCCGACTTCCTAGAAGGTCACCTCTCTACGCTCTTCCTGGTTCCCCAGAAGGACCTCCACGAAGTTCACCTGTTTCCTAGAAGGTCACCTCTCTACGTCCTTCCTGGTTCCCTAGAAGGTCCTCCACAACATCTGTTTCCTAGAAGGTCACCTCTCTACGCTCTTCCCGGTTTCCTAGAAGGACCTCCACGATGTTCTCCTGTTTCCTAGAAGGTCACCTCTCTACGCTCTTCCTGGTTCCCTAGAAGGTCCTCCACGATGCTCTCCTGTTTCCTAGAAGGACACCTCTCTACGCTCTTCCTGCTTTCCTAGCAGGTCCTCCACGATCTCCCCCTCCCGTTGGTTTCCTAGAAGGTCACCTCTCCTCGAAGGTCCTCCACCATCGTCTTCTCCCAACCTCCACAACATGTTTCCTAGAAGGTCACCTCTCCACGCTCTTCCTGGTTTCCTAGAAGGTCCTCCACAACATCTGTTTCCTAGAAGGTCACCTCTCCCCTTGGTCCTCCAGGGCGTCCTAGAAGGTCACCTCTCCACGCTCATGCTGGTTTCCTAGAAGGTCCTCCACATCTTCTCTCAACGACTCCTGCTTCCTAGAAGGTCACCTCTACAGTCCTCCAGGACGTTCTTCTCCTCCGGTTGGTTTCCTAGAAGGTCAACTCTCCAAGAAGATCCTCCACCGTGTTCAACTTCCTAGAAGGTCCTCCACCATGTTCTTCTCCCAACGACTCCTGCTTCCTAGAAGGTCACCTCTACAGTCCTCCAGGACGTTCTCCTCCTCCGGTTGGTTTCCAAGAAGGTCACCTCTCCCCTGGAAGGAACCTCTCCACGCTCTTCCTGGTTTCCTAGAAGGTCACCTCTCCCCTTGGTCCTCCAGGGCGTCCTAGAAGGTCACCTCTCCATGCTCTTCCTGCTTTCCTAGAAGGTCCTCCACCATCTTCTCCCAACGACTCCTGCTTCCTAGAAGGTCACCTCTACAGTCCTCCAGGACGTTCTCC
>NC_135673.1:217500-227500 GCF_964188315.1 Podarcis muralis | reverse complement strand
TCCTATGGGGAGAAGAGGCGGGTTCAGGCGCCGGGAGTTGTAGCGCGCGGGTCGGCGGGTCATCTAGACGGAGCCCCTTCCCGGATCTGGACCTTGACCCCGGATCTGGACCATTTCCCCGGATCTAGAAACGGGCGCCTGGGAGTCGTAGCGCACGACACCCCCTGGGAGTTGTAGCGTGCGGCGGCGGCGGGTGCTCCAGCTTGAACCCGGATCCGGACCTTTCCCCCCCCCCCGGATCGGGATTCAGACCTTGTCCCCGGATCCAGATCACGAACTGGGCGCCTGGGAGTTGTAGCACATGACACCCCTGGGAGTTGTAGCGCGCGGCGGCGGCGGGTCCTCCAGCTTGAACCCGGATCCAGACCTTCCCCCCCCCCTGGATCCGCATCCGCACTTGACCCCGGATGCAGACCTTTCCATAGATCCAGATCTGGAACCGGGCGCCTGGGAGTTGTAGCGCGCGGTGGCGCCGGGTCCTCCAGCTTGAACCCGGGTCTGGACTTTACTCTGGATCCGGACTTGACCCTGGATTCGGATCCAGACTTTGTCCCCGGATCGGGATCTCGAACCGGGCGCCTGGGAGTTGTAGTGCATGACACCCCTGGGAGTTGTAGTGCGCGCCGCCGGCGGGTCCTCTGGCTTGAACCTGGATCCGGACCTTTTCCCCACTGGATCCAGATCCGGACTTGACCCCCGATCCAGATCTTTCCCCGGATCCAGATCTAGAACCGGGCGCCTGGGAGTTGTAGCGCTTGACATCCCTGGGAGTTGTAGCGCGCGGCGGCGGGTGCTCCAGCTTGAACCCGGATCCAGACCTTTCCCTATCCGGATCCGGACTTGACCCCAGATCCGGATCCAGACCTTGTACCCGGATCGGGATCTAGAACCGGGCGCCTGGGAGTTGTAGCGTGCGGTGGCGCCGGGTGCTCCAGCTTGAACCCAGATCCGGACTTTACTCTGGATCCGGACTTGACCCTGGATCCGGATCCAGACCTTGTCCCCGGATCCCGATCTAGAACAGGGCGCCTGGGAGTTATAGCGCACGGCGCCGACTCCTCCCGCTTGAACCCAGATCCGGACCTTTCCCATCAGGATCCGGACTTGACCCTGGATCCGAATCCAGACCTTGTCTCTGGATCCGGATCTTGAACCGGGCGTCTGGGAGTTGTAGCGCACGACACCCCTGGGAGTTGTAGTGCGCGGCGGCGCGGGTCCTCCAGCTTGAACCCGGATCCGGACTTTACTCTGGATCCGGACTTGACCCTGGATTCGGATCCAGATCTTGTCCCCGGATCCAGATCACGAACCGGGCGCCTGGGAGTTGTAGCGCATGACACCCCTGGGAGTTGTAGCGCGCGGCGGCGCCGGGTGCTCCAGCTTGAACCCGGATCCAGACCTTTCCCTATCCGGATCCGGACTTGACCCTGGATTCGGATCCAGACCTTGTCCCCGGATCCAGATCTAGAACCGGGCGCCTGGGAGTTATAGCGCACAGCGCCGGGTCCTCCAGCTTGAACCCGGATCCGGACCTTTTCCCCACTGGATCCGGATGCGGACCTGACCCTGGATCCAGACCTTGTCCCCGGATCCGAATCTAGAACCGGGCGGCTGGGAGTTATAGCGCACAGCGCCGGCTACTCCAGCTTGAACCCAAATCCAGATTTGCCCCCGGATCCGGATCCAGACCTTGTCCTCAAATCTGGATCCAGACCTCCCTGGACCCGGATCTAGAACTGGGCGCCTGGAAGTTATAGCGTGCGGGTTGGTTTGTCAACTGACGCCCGGATCCGGATCCAGAACTTTTCCCCGGATCCGGGTCTAGAACCGGGCGCCTGGGAGTTGCAGCGCCGAGCCTTCCAGCTTGAACCCGGATCCCCCCTAAGATTTGGATCCAGACTTTGCCCCAGATCCAGAGCTTTTCACCAGATCTGGATCTGAACCGGCGCCTGGGAGTTATAGTGCACGGCGCCGGCTCCTCCAGCTTGAACCCGGATCCGGACCTTTTCCCCACTGGATCCAGATCCAGAACGTGACCCCGGATCTAGAACCGGGTGCCTGGGAGTTGTAGCGTGCAGTGGCGCCGGGTCCTCCAGCTTGAACCCAGATCTGGACCTTTTCCCCACTGGATCCAGACCTTGTCCCTGGATCCAGATCTAGAACCGGGCGCCTGGGAGTTATAGCGCACGGCGCCGGCTCCTCCAGCTTGAACCCTGATCCGGACCTTTCCCCCACTGGATCCAGATCCAGAACGTGACCCTGGATCTAGAACTGGGCGCCTGGGAGTTGTAGCGTGCAGTGGCGCCGGGTCCTCCAGCTTGAACCCAGATCTGGACCTTTTCCCCACTGGATCCAGACCTTGTCCCTGGATCCAGATCTAGAACCGGGCGCCTGGGAGTTGTAGCGCACGGCGCCGGCTCCTCCAGCTTGAACCCTGATCCGGACCTTTCCCCCACTGGATCCGGATTTGACCCCAGATCCAGACCTTTCCCCCAGATCTAGAACCTTTTCCATCAGGATCCTACTTGACCCTGGATCCGAATCCAAACCCTGGATCCGAATTTGAACCGGGCGCCTGGGAGTTGTAGCGCCCGGCGCCCGGTCTTCCAGCTTGAACCCGGATCCAGACCTTTCCCATCAGGATCCTACTTGACCCTGGATCCGAATCCAGACCTTTTTGGCTCCAGACTTTGCCCCAGATCCAGACCTTTTTACCGGATCTGGATCTGAACCGGGCGTCCGGCGGCGCCCGGTCCTCCAGATCTAGAACCCGGTTTGGACCCGGATCCCAGTTGTCTAGAACCCATATCTAGAACCCGGTTTGGACCCGGATCCGGACCTTTTCCCCACTGGATCCGCATCCAGACCTTGACCCCGGAGCTAGAACCGGGCGCCTGGGAGTTGTAGCGCACAGTGGCGCCCGGTCCTCCAGTTTGAACCCGGATACTAATCCTTTTCCCCACTGGATCCTACTTGACCCTGGATCCGAATCCAGACCCTGGATCCGGATCTAGAACCGGGCGCCTGGGAGTTGTAGCGCGCGCACCTGGTTGCGGTCGAACTCGTCCATGGCGTCCTTGACCCCGGCGGTGTAGTTTTCTCCCATGATCCAGGGGAAGCGCGGGATGTAGCCGGTGTAGCCTGGGGGCGGGAAAGGGAGTTTGGAGGGCGCCGGGTTGGGCGCCGGAAGGAGGAAACTAGAACTCCCAAACTGGAAATCCCAGGAAGGAGGAAACTAGAATTCCCAGGAAGATTTAGAAATTCAGGGGAGGAAACTAGAATTCCCAGAAACTAGAATTCCCAGGAAGGAGGAAACTAGAATTCCCAGGAAGGAAAAACTAGAATTCCCAGGAAGAAATCTAGAAATTCGGGGGAGGAAACTAGAATTCCCAGAAAAGAGGAAACTAGAATTCCCAGGAAGGAAAACTAGAATTCCCAGGAAGGAGGAAACTAGAATTCCCAGGAAGTTCTAGAAATTGAGGGAAGGAGGAAACTAGAATTCCCAGGAAGGAGGAAACTGGAATTCCCAGGGAGGAAAAACTAGAATTTCCAGGGGAAATCTGGAAATTCAGGGGAGGAAACTAGAATTCCCAGGAAGGAGGAAACTAGAATTCCCAAACTAGAACTCCCAGGAAGGAGGAAACTAGAATTCCCAGAAACTAGAATTCCCAGGAAGGAGGAAACTAGAATTCCCAAACTAGAAATTGGGGCGGGAAATGGAGTTTGGAGGGCGCCTTGGAAATTCCCAGGAAGGAAAACTATAATTCCCAGGAAGGAAAACTATAATTCCCAGGAAGGAAAACTATAATTCCCAGGATGAAGTCTAGATATTCAGGGGAGGAAACTAGAATTCCCAGGGAGGGGAAACTATAATTCCCAGGAAGAAATCTAGAAATTCAGGGAAGGAGGAAACTAGAATTCCCAGGGAGGGGAAACTATAATTCCCAGGAAGAAATCTAGATATTCAGGGGAGGAAACTAGAATTCCCAGGGAGGAAAAACTATAATTCCCAGGATGAAATCTAGATATTCAGGGGAGGAAACTATAAATCCCAGGGAGGAAAAACTATAATTCCCAGGAAGGAAAAACTATAATTCCTAGGAATGAGGAAACTCGAATTCCCAGGGAGGAAACACTTGAATTCCCAGGAAGGAGGAAACTATAATTCCCAGGAAGGAAAACTATAATTCCCAGGATGAAATCTAGAAATTAAGGGGAGGAAACTAGAATTCCCAGGATGGAGGAAACTAGAATTCCAAAACTAGAATTTGGGGTGGGAAACATAGTTTTGAGGGCGCCCTGGAAACTAGAATTCCCAAACTAGAAATCGGGGAAACGTAGTTTTGAAGGCGCCTTGGAAACTAGTATTCAAAGGAAGGAAAAACTAGAATTCCCAGGAAGTTCTAGAAATTCAGGGGGGGAACTAGAATTCCCAGAAAGGAGAAATCTAGAAATTCAGGGGAGGAAACTAGAATTCCCAGGGAGGAGGAAACTAGAATTCCCAGGAAGGAGGAAACTAGAATTCCCAGGGAGGAAAAACTAGAATTCCCAGGAAGGAGGAAACTAGAGTTCCCAAACTAGAAATCAGGGTGGGAAACATAGTTTTGAGGGCGCCTTGGAAACTAGAATTCCCAGGAAGGAGGAAACTAGAATTCCCAGCGAGGAAAAACTAGAATTCCCAGGAAGGAGGAAACTAGAGTTCCCAAACCTGAAATCGGGGCGGGAAACATAGTTTTGAGGGCGCCTTGGAAACTAGAATTCCCAGGAAGGAGGAAACTAGAATTCCCAGGGAGGAAAAACTATAATTCCCAGGAAGGAAAACTAGAATTCCCAGGAAATCTTGTCAAGAAATCTGGAAGGAGAAATCTAGGAAATTTCCGGTTGGGGCGGGGCTTCAGGAGGAAGAGGCGGGGCTTCAGGAGGAAGAGGGGGGGCTTCCGGAGGAAGTGGACGGGGCCAGACCAGGAAGGAGAAATCTAGCAAATTTCCGGTTGGGGGCGTGTCTTCTGGAGGAAGGGGCGGGGCTTCTGGAGGAAGTGGGCGGGGCCTTCCCTGGAAGGAGCAATCTAGAAATATACAAATTTCTGAGTTGTGGGCGGGGCTTATGGGGGAAGGGGCGGGGCTTCCGGAGGAAGGGGCGGGGCCTACCGGAAATGGCCTTCCTCTGGATCAGGTTGGGGGCGTCCATCTTGGGGGTGCGGTCGAAGCGGCAGATGTCCGTCGTCGTCTCGGTGGGCGGAGGGAGGGGCGTGGCCTCGACGCGGGTGGTCTGGGGGCGGAGTCAGAGAGAGGGGCAGGGTCAGCGAGAGGGAAGCTCCGCCCTCCAGGAAAATCCCCGCCAGGAGAAATCTAGAAATCAGGGGAAAATCTAGAACTCCCTGCAAGGAGAAATCTAGAAATTCTGGGAAGAAATCTAGAACTCCCTCCAAGAAGAAATCTAGAAATTCTGGGAAGAAATCTAGGAATTCCTGCAAGGAGAAATCTAGAAATCAGGAAAGAAATCTAGAAATCCCCGCAAGGAGAAATCTAGAAATGAAATCTAGGAATCCCTGCAAGGAGAAATCTAGAAATCAGGAAAGAAATCTAGAAATCCCCGCAAGGAGAAATCTAGAAATGAAATCTAGGAATCCCTGCAAGGAGAAATCTAGAAATCAGGAAAGAAATCTAGAAATCCCCGCAAGGAGAAATCTAGAAATGAAATCTAGGAATCCCTGCAAGGAGAAATCTAGAAATCAGGAAAGAAATCTAGAAATCCCCGCAAGGAGAAATCTAGAACTCTCAGTAAGGAGAAATCTAGAAATGAAATCTAGAAATCCCCGCAAGGAGAAATCTAGAAATCAGGAAAGAAATCTAGAAATCCCCGCAAGGAGAAATCTAGAACTCTCAGTAAGGAGAAATCTAGAAATGAAATCTAGAAATCCCCGCAAGGAGAAATCTAGAAATCAGGAAAGAAATCTAGAAATCCCCGCAAGGAGAAATCTAGAACTCTCAGTAAGGAGAAATCTAGAAATGAAATCTAGAAATCCCTGCAAGCAGAAATCTAGAAATCCCCAAAGAAGAAATCTAGAAGTCTTTGCAAAGAGAAATCTAGAAATCCCCGCAAGCAGAAATCTAGAAAACCCTCCAAGAAATAAAGATCCCTGCAAGTAGAAATCTAGAAATGAAATCTAGAAATCCCCGCAAGGAGAAATCTAGAACTCTCAGTAAGGAGAAATCTAGAAATCCCTGCAAGGAGAAATCTAGAAATGAAATCTAGAAATCCCTGCAAGGAGAAATCTAGAGAGAAATCTAGAAATCCCCGCCAGGAAAAGCCTAGAAATCAGGAGAAATCCAGAACTCCCCGCAAGCGGAAATCTAACAATCCCTCCATTCAGAAATACAGAATTCTGGAAGGAGAAATCTGGAAATGAAATCTAGAAATCCCCGCAAGGAGAAATCTAGAAATCAGGTGAAAATCCAGAATTCCCCGCAAGCAGAAATCTAGAAAGCGGGAAAAATCTAGAACTCCCTCCATTCAGAAATCCCCGCAAGCAGAAATCCAGAAAGAATCAACCTACAACTCCCTGAAAGAAGAAATCCAGAAAGAAAATCTAGAAATCCCCGCAAGGAGAAATCTAGAAATCAGGAAAAAAATCGAGAAATCGAAAAAAAAATCTAGAAATCCCTTCCAGAAATCTAGAACTCCCCGCAAGCAGAAACCTAGAAATCAGGAAAAATCGAGAAATCTAGATAGATAGAAATCTAGAAGTCCCTGCAAGGAGAAATCTAGAAATAAGGAAGAAATCTAGAAATCCCCGCAAGAAAAGGAGAAATGTAGCAATTCCCCCATGAAAAATCCAGAAAAACCCAAATTCGAACCCGCAACCGTCAATGCACGACGCCGAAAATGGGGGTGAAAAGGGGAGAATTTGGGGTAAAAAAGGGGGAAATTGGGGGGAAATTGGGGTGAAAAAGGGAGAAGTTGCGATGAAAAAAAGGAAAAATTTGGGGGAAATTGGGGTGGAAAAGGGGGAAAATTGGGGGAAAATTGGAGTGAAAAAGGGGAAAATTGGGGAGAATTAGGGTGGAAAAGGGAGAAATTGGGATGAAAAAAGGAAAAATTGGGGGGAAATTGGGGTGGAAAAAGAGTGGAAATTGGGGTGGAAAAGGGGGGAAATTGGGGTGGAAAAGGGGGAAATTGGGGTGGAAAAAGGGGGGAAATTGGGGTGAAAAGGGGAAAAATTGGGGTGGAAAAAGGGGGGAAATTGGGAAATTTGGCGTAAAAAAAGGAAAAAATTGGGGTGAAAAAGGGAAAAATTGGGGGGAAATTGGGGTGAAAAGGGGAAAATTGGGGGGAAATTGGGGTGAAATGGGGGAAAATTGGGGTGGAAAAAGGGGGGAAATTGGGGAAAAATTGGAGTGAAAAAGGGGGAAATTGGGGGAAATTAGGGTGGAAAAGGGAAAAATTGGGACGGAAAAGTGGAAAAATTGGGGGGAAATTGGAGTGAAAAGGGAAAAATTGGGGTGGAAAAGGGAAAATTGGGGTGGAAAAGGGGGGAAATTGGGGCGGAAAAGGAAAAATTCATGCGGAAAAATGGGGCGCAAAAGGGAAAAATTGTGGAAAAATCGGGGCAGAAAACGGGAAAATATTGGGAAAAATTGGGACGGAAAAGGAAAAATCCATGCGGAAAAACCCCCAAAGCCCCAAATTCGAACCCGGCTCCCTACCTCCCCGCCCGGCGCCCGCTCCTCCCGTCCGCAAACCAAGGCGAGGTCCGGGTGGAAATTGGGGGGGAATTGGGACGAAAAAAGGGGGGAAATTGGGGTGAAAAGGGGAGAAATTGGGGCAGAAAAAGAGGGGAAATTGGGGTGGAAATGGGGAAAATTGGGGGAAAATTGGGGTGAAAAATGGAAAAATTGGGAAATTGGGGTGAAAAGGGGAAAAATTGGGGTGGAAAAAGGGGGGAAATTGGGACGGAAAACAGGGAAATATTGGGAAAAATTGGGACGCCAAAAGGGGGGAAATCGGGGCGGAAAAGTGGAAAAATTGGGGAAAAATTGGGGTGGGAAAGGGAAAAATTGGGGGAAAATTGGGGGGGAAAGGGGAGAAATTGGGGCAGAAAAAGAGGGGAAATTGGGGCGGAAAAGGAAAAATTCATGTGGAAATTGGGGTGAAAAGGGGAAAAATTGGGGTGGAAAAGGGAAAAATTGGGGGAAACTGGGGGGAAATTGGGGTGAAAAAGGGAAAAATTGGGACGGGAAATGGGGAAATATTGGGGGAAATCGGGGCGGAAAAGGAAAAATTCATGCGGAAAAATGGGGCGGAAAAGGGGGAAATTGGGGAAGAATTGGGGGGAAATTGGAGTGAAAAAGGGGAAAATTGGGGTGGAGAAAGGGAAAAAATGGGGCAGAAAAAGGGGAAATTGGGACGGAAAAAGGGGGAAATTGGGGGGAAATTGGGTGAAAAAGGGAAAAATTGTGGGGGGAAATCGGGGCGGAGAAGGAAAAATCCATGCGGGAAAAACCCCACATTCGAACCCGCAACCTGCCCCTCACCTCCCCACACGGCGCCGCCCGGCGCCCGCTCCTCCCGTCCGCAAACCAAGGCGAGGTCCGGGTGGAAATGGGGGGGGAATTGGGGTGAAAAAGGGAAAAATTGGGGTGGAAAAGGGAAAAATTGGGGGAAATTGGGGTGAAAAAGGGGGAAATTGGGGCAGAAAAAGGGGGAAAATTGGGGTGGAAAAGGGAAAAATTGGGGGAAATTGGGGTGAAAAAGGGGGAAATTGGGGCAGAAGAAGGGGGGACATTGGGGGGAATTTGGGGTGAAAAAGGGGGAAATTGGAGTGAAAAAGGCGGGAAATTGGGGGGAAATTGGGGTGAAAAAGGGGGAAATTGGGGCAGAAAAAGAGGGAAAATTGGGGTGGAAAAGGGAAAAATTGGGGGAAATTGGGGTGAAAAAGGGGGAAATTGGGGCAGAAGAAGGGGGGAAATTGGGGGGAATTTGGGGTGAAAAAGGGGGAAATTGGAGCGAAAAAGGCGGGAAATTGGGGGGAAATTGGGGTGAAAAAGGGGGAAATTGGGGCAGAAAAAGAGGGAAAATTGGGGTGGAAAAGGGGGAAATTGGGGTGAAAAAGGGGGAAATTGGGGCAGAAGAAGGGGGGAAATTGGGGGGAATTTGGGGTGAAAAAGGGGGAAATTGGAGTGAAAAAGGCGGGAAATTGGGGTGAAAAAGGGGGAAATTGGGGCAGAAAAAGAGGAAAAATTGGGGTGGAAAAAGGGGAAAAATTGGGACGGAAAAGTGGAAAAATTGGGGGGGAATTGGGGTGAAAAGGGGAAAAAATGGAGTGCCAAAAAGGGGGGAAATTGGGATGGAAAACGGGGGAAAATCGGGGCGGAAAAGGAAAAATTGGGGGGAAATTGGGGTGAAAAGGGGAAATTTTGGGGTGAAAAGGAAAAATGGGGGTGAAAAAGGGAAAAATTGGGGTGGGAAAAGGGGGGAAATTGGGGGGAAATGGGGGGAAATTGGGGTGGAAAAAGGGGGGAAATTGGGGGAAATTGGGGTGAAAAAGGGGGAAATTGGGGCAGAAAAAGGGGGGAAATTGGGGGAATTTGGGGTGAAAAGGGGGAAATTGGAGTGAAAAAGGCGGGAAATTGGGGGGAAATTGGGGTGAAAAAGGGGGAAATTGGGGCAGAAAAAGAGGGGAAATTGGGGTGGAAAAAGGGGAAAAATTGGGACGGAAAAGTGGAAAAATTGGGGGGGAATTGGGGTGAAAAGGGGAAAAATTGGGGTGGAAAAGGGAAAAATTGGGGAAAATTGGGGTGAAAAAGGGGGAAATTGGGGCAGAAAAAGGGGGGAAATTGGGGGGAATTTGGGGTGAAAAAGGGGGAAATTGGGGTGAAAAAGGGGGAAATTGGGAGGGGAAAGGGGGAAATTGGGGGGGAAAGGGGAAAATTGGGGGGGGAAATTGGGGGGAAATTGGGGTGAAAAAGGGGGAAATTGGGGCAGAAAAGGGGGGAAATT
>NC_135673.1:192500-212500 GCF_964188315.1 Podarcis muralis | reverse complement strand
GGGAGATCTGTAAGGAAATAGGGAGATCTGCAAGGAAATAGGGAGATCTGTAAGGAAATAGGGAGATCTGAATAGAAAGAGATCCGCAAAGAAATAGGGAGATCTGCAAGGAAATAGGGAGATCTGCAAGGAAATAGGGAGATCTGCAAGGAAATAGGGATATCTGTAAGGAAAGAGGGAGATCGGCAAGGAAATAGGGAGATCTGCAAGGAAATACGGAGATCTGCAAGGAAATAGGGAGATCTGCAAGGAAATAGGGAGATCTGTAAGGAAATAGGGAGATCTGCAAGGAAATAGGGAGATCTGTAAGGAAATAGGGAGATCTGCAAGGAAATAGGGAGATCTGCAAGGAAATAGGGAGATCTGCAAGGAAATAGGGAGATCGGCAAGGAATAGGGAGATCTGCAAGGAAATAGGGAGATCTGTAAGGAAATAGGGAGATCGGCAAGGAAATAGGGAGATCTGCAAGGAAATAGGGAGATCTGCAAGGAAAGGGAGATCTGTAAGGAAATAGGGAGATCTGCAAGGAAATAGGGAAATCTGTAAGGAAATAGGGAGATCTGCAAGGAAATAGGGAGATCTGTAAGGAAATAGGGAGATCTGCAAGGAAATAGGGAGATCTGCAAGGAAATAGGGAGATCTGCAAGGAAATAGGGAGATCTGTAAGGAAATAGGGAGATCTGCAAAGAAATGGGGAGATCTGCAAGGAAATAGGGAGATCTGCAAGGAAATAGGGAGATCTGCAAGGAAATAGAGAGATCTGTAAGGAAATAGGGAGATCTGTAAGGAAATAGGGAGATCTGCAAGGAAATAGGGAGATCTGCAAGGAAATAGGGAGATCTGTAAGGAAATAGGGAGATCGGCAAGGAAATAGGGAGATCTGCAAGGAAATAGGGAGATCTGTAAGGAAATAGGGAGATCTGTAAGGAAATAGGGAGATCTGCAAGGAAATAGGGAGATCTGCAAGGAAATAGGGAGATCTGTAAGGAAATAGGGAGATCTGTAAGGAAATAGGGAGATCGGCAAGGAAATAGGGAGATCGGCAAGGAAATAGGGAGATCTGCAAGGAAATAGGGAGATCTGTAAGGAAATAGGGAGATCTGCAAGGAAATAGGGAGATCTGCAAGGAAATAGGGAGATCGGCAAGGAATAGGGAGATCTGCAAGGAAATAGGGAGATCTGTAAGGAAATAGGGAGATCGGCAAGGAAATAGGGAGATCTGCAAGGAAATAGGGAGATCTGCAAGGAAAGGGAGATCTGTAAGGAAATAGGGAGATCTGCAAGGAAATAGGGAAATCTGTAAGGAAATAGGGAGATCTGCAAGGAAATAGGGAGATCTGTAAGGAAATAGGGAGATCTGCAAGGAAATAGGGAGATCTGCAAGGAAATAGGGAGATCTGCAAGGAAATAGGGAGATCTGTAAGGAAATAGGGAGATCTGCAAAGAAATGGGTAGATCTGCAAGGAAATAGGGAGATCTGCAAGGAAATAGGGAGATCTGCAAGGAAATAGAGAGATCTGTAAGGAAATAGGGAGATCTGCAAGGAAAGAGGGAGATCTGGAGAGAAAGATGGAGATCTGCAAGGAAATAGGGAGATCTGCAAGGAAATAGGGAGATCTGCAAGGAAATAGGGAGATCTGGAGAGAAAGAGGGAGATCTGCAAGGAAAGAGGGAGATCTGGAGAGAAAGATGGAGATCTGCAAGGAAATAGGGAGATCTGCAAGGAAATAGGGAGATCTGCAAAGAAATAGGGAGATCTGCAAGGAAATGGGGAGATCTGCAAGGAAATAGGGAGATCTTCAAGGAAATAGGGAGATCTTCAAGGAAATAGGGAGATCTGCAAGGAAATAGGGAGATCTGCAAGGAAATAGGGAGATCTGTAAGGAAATAGGGAGATCTGCAAGGAAATAGGGAGATCTGTAAGGAAATAGGGAGATCTGCAAGGAAATAGGGAGATCTGTAAGGAAATAGGGAGATCTGTAAGGAAATAGGGAGATCTGTAAGGAAATAGGGAGATCTGCAAGGAAATAGGGAGATCTGTAAGGAAATAGGGAGATCTGAATAGAAAGAGATCCGCAAAGAAATAGGGAGATCTGCAAGGAAATAGGGAGATCTGCAAGGAAATAGGGAGATCTGCAAGGAAATAGGGATATCTGTAAGGAAAGAGGGAGATCGGCAAGGAAATAGGGAGATCTGCAAGGAAATACGGAGATCTGCAAGGAAATAGGGAGATCTGCAAGGAAATAGGGAGATCTGTAAGGAAATAGGGAGATCTGCAAGGAAATAGGGAGATCTGTAAGGAAATAGGGAGATCTGCAAGGAAATAGGGAGATCTGCAAGGAAATAGGGAGATCTGCAAGGAAATAGGGAGATCGGCAAGGAATAGGGAGATCTGCAAGGAAATAGGGAGATCTGTAAGGAAATAGGGAGATCGGCAAGGAAATAGGGAGATCTGCAAGGAAATAGGGAGATCTGCAAGGAAAGGGAGATCTGTAAGGAAATAGGGAGATCTGCAAGGAAATAGGGAAATCTGTAAGGAAATAGGGAGATCTGCAAGGAAATAGGGAGATCTGTAAGGAAATAGGGAGATCTGCAAGGAAATAGGGAGATCTGCAAGGAAATAGGGAGATCTGCAAGGAAATAGGGAGATCTGTAAGGAAATAGGGAGATCTGCAAAGAAATGGGTAGATCTGCAAGGAAATAGGGAGATCTGCAAGGAAATAGGGAGATCTGCAAGGAAATAGAGAGATCTGTAAGGAAATAGGGAGATCTGTAAGGAAATAGGGAGATCTGCAAGGAAATAGGGAGATCTGCAAGGAAATAGGGAGATCTGTAAGGAAATAGGGAGATCGGCAAGGAAATAGGGAGATCTGCAAGGAAATAGGGAGATCTGTAAGGAAATAGGGAGATCTGTAAGGAAATAGGGAGATCTGCAAGGAAATAGGGAGATCTGCAAGGAAATAGGGAGATCTGTAAGGAAATAGGGAGATCTGTAAGGAAATAGGGAGATCGGCAAGGAAATAGGGAGATCGGCAAGGAAAGGGAGATCTGCAAGGAAATAGGGAGATCTGTAAGGAAATAGGGAGATCTGCAAGGAAATAGGGAGATCTGCAAGGAAATAGGGAGATCGGCAAGGAATAGGGAGATCTGCAAGGAAATAGGGAGATCTGTAAGGAAATAGGGAGATCGGCAAGGAAATAGGGAGATCTGCAAGGAAATAGGGAGATCTGCAAGGAAAGGGAGATCTGTAAGGAAATAGGGAGATCTGCAAGGAAATAGGGAAATCTGTAAGGAAATAGGGAGATCTGCAAGGAAATAGGGAGATCTGTAAGGAAATAGGGAGATCTGCAAGGAAATAGGGAGATCTGCAAGGAAATAGGGAGATCTGGCAAGGAAATAGGGAGATCTGTAAGGAAATAGGGAGATCTGCAAAGAAATGGGTAGATCTGCAAGGAAATAGGGAGATCTGCAAGGAAATAGGGAGATCTGCAAGGAAATAGAGAGATCTGTAAGGAAATAGGGAGATCTGTAAGGAAATAGGGAGATCTGCAAGGAAATAGGGAGATCTGCAAGGAAATAGGGAGATCTGTAAGGAAATAGGGAGATCGGCAAGGAAATAGGGAGATCTGCAAGGAAATAGGGAGATCTGTAAGGAAATAGGGAGATCTGTAAGGAAATAGGGAGATCTGCAAGGAAATAGGGAGATCTGCAAGGAAATAGGGAGATCTGTAAGGAAATAGGGAGATCTGTAAGGAAATAGGGAGATCGGCAAGGAAATAGGGAGATCGGCAAGGAAATAGGGAGATCTGTAAGGAAATAGGGAGATCTGTAAGGAAATAGGGAGATCTGCAAGGAAATAGGGAGATCTGCAAGGAAATAGGGAGATCTGTAAGGAAATAGGGAGATCTGCAAGGAAATAGGGAGATCTGCAAGGAAATAGGGAGATCTGTAAGGAAATAGGGAGATTGGCAAGGAAATAGGGAGATCGGCAAGGAAATAGAGAGATCTGTAAGGAAATAGGGAGATCTGCAAAGAAATGGGTAGATCTGCAAGGAAATAGGGAGATCTGCAAGGAAATAGGGAGATCTGCAAGGAAATAGAGAGATCTGTAAGGAAATAGGGAGATCTGTAAGGAAATAGGGAGATCTGCAAGGAAATAGGGAGATCTGCAAGGAAATAGGGAGATCTGTAAGGAAATAGGGAGATCGGCAAGGAAATAGGGAGATCTGCAAGGAAATAGGGAGATCTGTAAGGAAATAGGGAGATCGGCAAGGAAATAGGGAGATCTGCAAGGAAATAGGGAGATCTGCAAGGAAATAGGGAGATCTGTAAGGAAATAGGGAGATCTGTAAGGAAATAGGGAGATCGGCAAGGAAATAGGGAGATCGGCAAGGAAATAGGGAGATCTGCAAGGAAATAGGGAGATCTGCAAGGAAATAGGGAGATCTGCAAGGAAATAGGGAGATCTGCAAGGAAATAGGGAGATCTGCAATGAAATAGGGAGATCTGTAAGGAAATAGGGAGATGTGGAAATAAATAGGGAGATCTGCAAGGAAATAGGGAGATCTGCAAGGAAATAGGGAGATCTGCAAGGAAATAGGGAGATCTGTAAGGAAATAGGGAGATCTGCAAAGAAATGGGTAGATCTGCAAGGAAATAGGGTAGGGAGATCTGCAAGGAAATAGGGAGATCTGCAAGGAAATAGAGAGATCTGTAAGGGAAATAGGGAGATCTGTAAGGAAATAGGGAGATCTGCAAGGAAATAGGGAGATCTGCAAAGAAATAGGGAGATCTGCAATTAATAGGGAGATCTGGAAAGAAATAGGGAGATCTGCAAGGAAATAGGGAGATCTGCAAGGAAATACGGAGATCTGCAAGGAAATAGGGAGATCTGCAAGGAAATAGGGAGATCTGTAAGGAAATAGGGAGATCTGCAAGGAAATAAAGAGATCTGCAAGGAAATAGGGAGATCTGCAAGGAAATAGGGAGATCTGCAAGGAAATAGGGAGATCTGCAAAGAAATAAGTAGATCTGCAAGGAAATAGGGAGATCTGTAAGGAAATAGGGAGATCTGCAAGGAAATAGGGAGATCTGCAAGGAAATAGGAGATCTGCAAGGAAATAGGGAGATCTGGAGAGAAAGAGGGAGATCTGCAAGGAAAGAGGGAGATCTGGAGAGAAAGAGGGAGATCTGCAAGGAAATAGGGAGATCTGCAAGGAAATAGGGAGATCTGCAAGGAAATAGGGAGATCTGCAAGGAAATAGGGAGATCTGTAAGGAAATATGGAGATCTGCAAGGAAATAGGGAGATCTGTATGGAAATAGATCTGCAAACAAGTAGGTGGATCTGCAAGGAAATAGGTAGATTTCCATATGGAAAGAAAGAGATCTGCAAAGAAATAAGTAGATCTCTGCAAAGAAATAGGGAGATCTGCAATTAATAGGGAGATCTGTAAGGAAAAAGGGAGATCTGCAAGGAAATAGGGAGATCTGCAAGGAAATAGGGAGATCTGCAAGGAAATAGGGAGATCTGCAAGGAAATAGGAGATCTGCAAGGAAATAGGGAGATCTGCAGGGAAATAGGGAGATCTGCAAGGAAATAGGGAGATCTGCAAGGAAATAGGGAGATCTGCAAGGAAATAGGGAGATCTGGAGAGAAAGAGGGAGATCTGCAAGGAAGAGGGAGATCTGGAGAGAAAGAGGGAGATCTGCAAGGAAAGAGGGAGATCTGGAGAGAAAGATGGAGATCTGCAAGGAAATAGGGAGATCTGCAAGGAAATAGGGAGATCTGCAAGGAAATAGGGAGATCTGGAGAGAAAGAGGGAGATCTGCAAGGAAAGAGGGAGATCTGGAGAGAAAGATGGAGATCTGCAAGGAAATAGGGAGATCTGCAAGGAAATAGGGAGATCTGCAAGAAATAGGGAGATCTGCAAGGAAATGGGGAGATCTGCAAGGAAATAGGGAGATCTTCAAGGAAATAGGGAGATCTTCAAGGAAATAGGGAGATCTGCAAGGAAATAGGGAGATCTGCAAGGAAATAGGGAGATCTGTAAGGAAATAGGGAGATCTGCAAGGAAATAGGGAGATCTGTAAGGAAATAGGGAGATCTGCAAGGAAATAGGGAGATCTGTAAGGAAATAGGGAGATCTGTAAGGAAATAGGGAGATCTGTAAGGAAATAGGGAGATCTGCAAGGAAATAGGGAGATCTGTAAGGAAATAGGGAGATCTGAATAGAAAGAGATCCGCAAAGAAATAGGGAGATCTGCAAGGAAATAGGGAGATCTGCAAGGAAATAGGGAGATCTGCAAGGAAATAGGGATATCTGTAAGGAAAGAGGGAGATCGGCAAGGAAATAGGGAGATCTGCAAGGAAATACGGAGATCTGCAAGGAAATAGGGAGATCTGCAAGGAAATAGGGAGATCTGTAAGGAAATAGGGAGATCTGCAAGGAAATAGGGAGATCTGTAAGGAAATAGGGAGATCTGCAAGGAAATAGGGAGATCTGCAAGGAAATAGGGAGATCTGCAAGGAAATAGGGAGATCGGCAAGGAATAGGGAGATCTGCAAGGAAATAGGGAGATCTGTAAGGAAATAGGGAGATCAGCAAGGAAATAGGGAGATCTGCAAGGAAATAGGGAGATCTGCAAGGAAAGGGAGATCTGTAAGGAAATAGGGAGATCTGCAAGGAAATAGGGAAATCTGTAAGGAAATAGGGAGATCTGCAAGGAAATAGGGAGATCTGTAAGGAAATAGGGAGATCTGCAAGGAAATAGGGAGATCTGCAAGGAAATAGGGAGATCTGCAAGGAAATAGGGAGATCTGTAAGGAAATAGGGAGATCTGCAAAGAAATGGGTAGATCTGCAAGGAAATAGGGAGATCTGCAAGGAAATAGGGAGATCTGCAAGGAAATAGAGAGATCTGTAAGGAAATAGGGAGATCTGTAAGGAAATAGGGAGATCTGCAAGGAAATAGGGAGATCTGCAAGGAAATAGGGAGATCTGTAAGGAAATAGGGAGATCGGCAAGGAAATAGGGAGATCTGCAAGGAAATAGGGAGATCTGTAAGGAAATAGGGAGATCTGTAAGGAAATAGGGAGATCTGCAAGGAAATAGGGAGATCTGCAAGGAAATAGGGAGATCTGTAAGGAAATAGGGAGATCTGTAAGGAAATAGGGAGATCGGCAAGGAAATAGGGAGATCGGCAAGGAAATAGGGAGATCTGCAAGGAAATAGGGAGATCTGTAAGGAAATAGGGAGATCTGCAAGGAAATAGGGAGATCTGCAAGGAAATAGGGAGATCGGCAAGGAATAGGGAGATCTGCAAGGAAATAGGGAGATCTGTAAGGAAATAGGGAGATCGGCAAGGAAATAGGGAGATCTGCAAGGAAATAGGGAGATCTGCAAGGAAAGGGAGATCTGTAAGGAAATAGGGAGATCTGCAAGGAAATAGGGAAATCTGTAAGGAAATAGGGAGATCTGCAAGGAAATAGGGAGATCTGTAAGGAAATAGGGAGATCTGCAAAGAAATGGGTAGATCTGCAAGGAAATAGGGAGATCTGCAAGGAAATAGGGAGATCTGTAAGGAAATAGGGAGATCGGCAAGGAAATAGGGAGATCTGCAAGGAAATAGGGAGATCTGCAAGGAAAGGGAGATCTGTAAGGAAATAGGGAGATCTGCAAGGAAATAGGGAGATCTGCAAGGAAATAGGGAGATCTGGAAGGAAATAGGGAGATCGGCAAGGAAATAGGGAGATCTGCAAGGAAATAGGGAGATCTGTAAGGAAATAGGGAGATCTGTAAGGAAATAGGGAGATCTGCAAGGAAATAGGGAGATCTGCAAGGAAATAGGGAGATCTGTAAGGAAATAGGGAGATCTGTAAGGAAATAGGGAGATCGGCAAGGAAATAGGGAGATCGGCAAGGAAATAGGGAGATCTGTAAGGAAATAGGGAGATCTGTAAGGAAATAGGGAGATCTGCAAGGAAATAGGGAGATCTGCAAGGAAATAGGGAGATCTGTCAGGAAATAGGGAGATCTGCAAGGAAATAGGGAGATCTGCAAGGAAATAGGGAGATCTGTAAGGAAATAGGGAGATTGGCAAGGAAATAGGGAGATCGGCAAGGAAATAGAGAGATCTGTAAGGAAATAGGGAGATCTGCAAAGAAATGGGTAGATCTGCAAGGAAATAGGGAGATCTGCAAGGAAATAGGGAGATCTGCAAGGAAATAGAGAGATCTGTAAGGAAATAGGGAGATCTGTAAGGAAATAGGGAGATCTGCAAGGAAATAGGGAGATCTGCAAGGAAATAGGGAGATCTGTAAGGAAATAGGGAGATCGGCAAGGAAATAGGGAGATCTGCAAGGAAATAGGGAGATCTGTAAGGAAATAGGGAGATCGGCAAGGAAATAGGGAGATCTGCAAGGAAATAGGGAGATCTGCAAGGAAATAGGGAGATCTGTAAGGAAATAGGGAGATCGGCAAGGAAATAGGGAGATCGGCAAGGAAATAGGGAGATCGGCAAGGAAATAGGGAGATCTGCAAGGAAATAGGGAGATCTGCAAGGAAATAGGGAGATCTGCAAGGAAATAGGGAGATCTGCAAGGAAATAGGGAGATCTGCAATGAAATAGGGAGATCTGTAAGGAAATAGGGAGATGTGGAAATAAATAGGGAGATCTGCAAGGAAATAGGGAGATCTGCAAGGAAATAGGGAGATCTGCAAGGAAATAGGGAGATCTGCAAGGAAATAGGGAGATCTGCAAGGAAATAGGGAGATCTGTAAGGAAATAGGGAGATCTGCAAAGAAATGGGTAGATCTGCAAGGAAATAGGGAGATCTGCAAGGAAATAGGGAGATCTGCAAGGAAATAGAGAGATCTGTAAGGAAATAGGGAGATCTGTAAGGAAATAGGGAGATCTGCAAGGAAATAGGGAGATCTGCAAAGAAATAGGGAGATCTGCAATTAATAGGGAGATCTGGAAAGAAATAGGGAGATCTGCAAGGAAATAGGGAGATCTGCAAAGAAATAGGGAGATCTGCAAGGAAATAGGGAGATCTGCAAGGAAATGGGGAGATCTGCAAGGAAATAGGGAGATCTGTAAGGAAATGGGGAGATCTGGAAAGAAAGAGGGAGATCTGCAAGGAAAGAGGGAGATCTGGAGAGAAAGAGGGAGATCTGCAAGGAAATAGGGAGATCTGCAAGGAAATAGGGAGATCTGTAAGGAAATAGGGAGATCTGCAAGGAAATAGGGAGATCTGCAAGGAAATAGGGAGATCTGTAAGGAAATAGGGAGATCTGCAAGGAAATAGGGAGATCTGCAAGGAAATAGGGAGATCTGTAAGGAAATGGGGAGATCTGCAAGGAAATAGGGAGATCTGCAAAGAAATAAGTAGATCTGTAAGGAAATGTGGAGATCTGCAAGGAAATAGGGAGATCTGGAAATAAATAGGGAGATCTGAATAGAAAGAGATCTGCAAAGAAATAGGGAGATCTGCATAGAAATAGGTAGATCTGAATAGAAATAGGGAGATCTGGAAAGAAAGAGATCTGCAAAGAAGTAGGTAGATCTGCATGGAAATAGGGAGATCTGGAAAGAAACAGGGAGATCTGCATGGAAATAGGGAGATCTGCATGGAAATAGGGAGATCTGAATAGAAAGAGATCTGCATGGAAATAGGGAGATCTGCATGGAAATAGGGAGATCTGGAAAGAAAGAGGGAGATCTGAATAGAAAGAGATCTGCAAAGAAATAGGGAGATCTGCATGGAAATAGGGAGATCTGGAAATAAAGAGATCTGGAAAGAAATAGGGAGATCTGGAAAGAAATAGGGAGATCTGCATGGAAATAGGGAGATCTGAATAGAAAGAGATCTGCAAAGAAATAGGGAGATCTGGAAAGAAATAGGGAGAGGAGATCTGGAAATAAATAGGGAGATCTGAATAGAAAGAGAGCTGCAAAGAAATAGGGAGATCTGGAAAGAAAGAGATCTGGAAAGAAATCGGGAGATCTGCATGGAAATAGGGAGATCTGGAAAGAAACAGGGAGATCTGAATAGAAAGAGATCTGCAAAGAAATTGGGAGATCTGGAAAGAAATAGGGAGATCTGAATAGAAAGAGATCTGGAAAGAAATAGGGAGATCTGGAAAGAAATAGGGAGATCTGAATAGAAAGAGATCTGCAAAGAAATAGGGAGATCTGGAAAGAAATAGGGAGATCTGAATAGAAAGAGATCTGCAAAGAAATAGGGAGATCTGCAAGGAAATGGGGAGATCTGCAAGGAAATAGGGAGATCTTCAAGGAAATAGGGAGATCTTCAAGGAAATAGGGAGATCTGCAAGGAAATAGGGAGATCTGCAAGGAAATAGGGAGATCTGTAAGGAAATAGGGAGATCTGCAAGGAAATAGGGAGATCTGTAAGGAAATAGGGAGATCTGCAAGGAAATAGGGAGATCTGTAAGGAAATAGGGAGATCTGTAAGGAAATAGGGAGATCTGTAAGGAAATAGGGAGATCTGCAAGGAAATAGGGAGATCTGTAAGGAAATAGGGAGATCTGAATAGAAAGAGATCCGCAAAGAAATAGGGAGATCTGCAAGGAAATAGGGAGATCTGCAAGGAAATAGGGAGATCTGCAAGGAAATAGGGATATCTGTAAGGAAAGAGGGAGATCGGCAAGGAAATAGGGAGATCTGCAAGGAAATACGGAGATCTGCAAGGAAATAGGGAGATCTGCAAGGAAATAGGGAGATCTGTAAGGAAATAGGGAGATCTGCAAGGAAATAGGGAGATCTGTAAGGAAATAGGGAGATCTGCAAGGAAATAGGGAGATCTGCAAGGAAATAGGGAGATCTGCAAGGAAATAGGGAGATCGGCAAGGAATAGGGAGATCTGCAAGGAAATAGGGAGATCTGTAAGGAAATAGGGAGATCGGCAAGGAAATAGGGAGATCTGCAAGGAAATAGGGAGATCTGCAAGGAAAGGGAGATCTGTAAGGAAATAGGGAGATCTGCAAGGAAATAGGGAAATCTGTAAGGAAATAGGGAGATCTGCAAGGAAATAGGGAGATCTGTAAGGAAATAGGGAGATCTGCAAGGAAATAGGGAGATCTGCAAGGAAATAGGGAGATCTGCAAGGAAATAGGGAGATCTGTAAGGAAATAGGGAGATCTGCAAAGAAATGGGTAGATCTGCAAGGAAATAGGGAGATCTGCAAGGAAATAGGGAGATCTGCAAGGAAATAGAGAGATCTGTAAGGAAATAGGGAGATCTGTAAGGAAATAGGGAGATCTGCAAGGAAATAGGGAGATCTGCAAGGAAATAGGGAGATCTGTAAGGAAATAGGGAGATCGGCAAGGAAATAGGGAGATCTGCAAGGAAATAGGGAGATCTGTAAGGAAATAGGGAGATCTGTAAGGAAATAGGGAGATCTGCAAGGAAATAGGGAGATCTGCAAGGAAATAGGGAGATCTGTAAGGAAATAGGGAGATCTGTAAGGAAATAGGGAGATCGGCAAGGAAATAGGGAGATCGGCAAGGAAATAGGGAGATCTGCAAGGAAATAGGGAGATCTGTAAGGAAATAGGGAGATCTGCAAGGAAATAGGGAGATCTGCAAGGAAATAGGGAGATCGGCAAGGAATAGGGAGATCTGCAAGGAAATAGGGAGATCTGTAAGGAAATAGGGAGATCGGCAAGGAAATAGGGAGATCTGCAAGGAAATAGGGAGATCTGCAAGGAAAGGGAGATCTGTAAGGAAATAGGGAGATCTGCAAGGAAATAGGGAAATCTGTAAGGAAATAGGGAGATCTGCAAGGAAATAGGGAGATCTGTAAGGAAATAGGGAGATCTGCAAGGAAATAGGGAGATCTGCAAGGAAATAGGGAGATCTGCAAGGAAATAGGGAGATCTGTAAGGAAATAGGGAGATCTGCAAAGAAATGGGTAGATCTGCAAGGAAATAGGGAGATCTGCAAGGAAATAGGGAGATCTGTAAGGAAATAGGGAGATCGGCAAGGAAATAGGGAGATCTGCAAGGAAATAGGGAGATCTGCAAGGAAAGGGAGATCTGTAAGGAAATAGGGAGATCTGCAAGGAAATAGGGAGATCTGCAAGGAAATAGGGAGATCTGGAAGGAAATAGGGAGATCGGCAAGGAAATAGGGAGATCTGCAAGGAAATAGGGAGATCTGTAAGGAAATAGGGAGATCTGTAAGGAAATAGGGAGATCTGCAAGGAAATAGGGAGATCTGCAAGGAAATAGGGAGATCTGTAAGGAAATAGGGAGATCTGTAAGGAAATAGGGAGATCGGCAAGGAAATAGGGAGATCGGCAAGGAAATAGGGAGATCTGTAAGGAAATAGGGAGATCTGTAAGGAAATAGGGAGATCTGCAAGGAAATAGGGAGATCTGCAAGGAAATAGGGAGATCTGTCAGGAAATAGGGAGATCTGCAAGGAAATAGGGAGATCTGCAAGGAAATAGGGAGATCTGTAAGGAAATAGGGAGATTGGCAAGGAAATAGGGAGATCGGCAAGGAAATAGAGAGATCTGTAAGGAAATAGGGAGATCTGCAAAGAAATGGGTAGATCTGCAAGGAAATAGGGAGATCTGCAAGGAAATAGGGAGATCTGCAAGGAAATAGAGAGATCTGTAAGGAAATAGGGAGATCTGTAAGGAAATAGGGAGATCTGCAAGGAAATAGGGAGATCTGCAAGGAAATAGGGAGATCTGTAAGGAAATAGGGAGATCGGCAAGGAAATAGGGAGATCTGCAAGGAAATAGGGAGATCTGTAAGGAAATAGGGAGATCGGCAAGGAAATAGGGAGATCTGCAAGGAAATAGGGAGATCTGCAAGGAAATAGGGAGATCTGTAAGGAAATAGGGAGATCTGTAAGGAAATAGGGAGATCGGCAAGGAAATAGGGAGATCGGCAAGGAAATAGGGAGATCTGCAAGGAAATAGGGAGATCTGCAAGGAAATAGGGAGATCTGCAAGGAAATAGGGAGATCTGCAAGGAAATAGGGAGATCTGCAATGAAATAGGGAGATCTGTAAGGAAATAGGGAGATGTGGAAATAAATAGGGAGATCTGCAAGGAAATAGGGAGATCTGCAAGGAAATAGGGAGATCTGCAAGGAAATAGGGAGATCTGCAAGGAAATAGGGAGATCTGCAAGGAAATAGGGAGATCTGTAAGGAAATAGGGAGATCTGCAAAGAAATGGGTAGATCTGCAAGGAAATAGGGAGATCTGCAAGGAAATAGGGAGATCTGCAAGGAAATAGAGAGATCTGTAAGGAAATAGGGAGATCTGTAAGGAAATAGGGAGATCTGCAAGGAAATAGGGAGATCTGCAAAGAAATAGGGAGATCTGCAATTAATAGGGAGATCTGGAAAGAAATAGGGAGATCTGCAAGGAAATAGGGAGATCTGCAAAGAAATAGGGAGATCTGCAAGGAAATAGGGAGATCTGCAAGGAAATGGGGAGATCTGCAAGGAAATAGGGAGATCTGTAAGGAAATGGGGAGATCTGGAAAGAAAGAGGGAGATCTGCAAGGAAAGAGGGAGATCTGGAGAGAAAGAGGGAGATCTGCAAGGAAATAGGGAGATCTGCAAGGAAATAGGGAGATCTGTAAGGAAATAGGGAGATCTGCAAGGAAATAGGGAGATCTGCAAGGAAATAGGGAGATCTGTAAGGAAATAGGGAGATCTGCAAGGAAATAGGGAGATCTGCAAGGAAATAGGGAGATCTGTAAGGAAATGGGGAGATCTGCAAGGAAATAGGGAGATCTGCAAAGAAATAAGTAGATCTGTAAGGAAATGTGGAGATCTGCAAGGAAATAGGGAGATCTGGAAATAAATAGGGAGATCTGAATAGAAAGAGATCTGCAAAGAAATAGGGAGATCTGCATAGAAATAGGTAGATCTGAATAGAAATAGGGAGATCTGGAAAGAAAGAGATCTGCAAAGAAGTAGGTAGATCTGCATGGAAATAGGGAGATCTGGAAAGAAACAGGGAGATCTGCATGGAAATAGGGAGATCTGCATGGAAATAGGGAGATCTGAATAGAAAGAGATCCGCAAGAAATAGGGAGATCTGGAAAGAAACAGGGAGATCTGAATAGAAAGAGATCTGCAAAGAAATAGGGAGATCTGCATGGAAATAGGGAGATCTGGAAAGAAACAGGGAGATCTGAATAGAAAGAGATCTGCATGGAAATAGGGAGATCTGCATGGAAATAGGGAGATCTGGAAAGAAAGAGGGAGATCTGAATAGAAAGAGATCTGCAAAGAAATAGGGAGATCTGCATGGAAATAGGGAGATCTGGAAATAAAGAGATCTGGAAAGAAATAGGGAGATCTGGAAAGAAATAGGGAGATCTGCATGGAAATAGGGAGATCTGAATAGAAAGAGATCTGCAAAGAAATAGGGAGATCTGGAAAGAAATAGGGAGAGGAGATCTGGAAATAAATAGGGAGATCTGAATAGAAAGAGAGCTGCAAAGAAATAGGGAGATCTGGAAAGAAAGAGATCTGGAAAGAAATCGGGAGATCTGTATGGAAATAGGGAGATCTGGAAAGAAACAGGGAGATCTGAATAGAAAGAGATCTGCAAAGAAATTGGGAGATCTGGAAAGAAATAGGGAGATCTGAATAGAAAGAGATCTGGAAAGAAATAGGGAGATCTGGAAAGAAATAGGGAGATCTGAATAGAAAGAGATCTGCAAAGAAATAGGGAGATCTGGAAAGAAATAGGGAGATCTGAATAGAAAGAGATCTGCAAAGAAATAGGGAGATCTGCAAGGAAATGGGGAGATCTGCAAGGAAATAGGGAGATCTTCAAGGAAATAGGGAGATCTGCAAGGAAATAGGGAGATCTGCAAGGAAATAGGGAGATCTGTAAGGAAATAGGGAGATCTGCAAGGAAATAGGGAGATCTGTAAGGAAATAGGGAGATCTGCAAGGAAATAGGGAGATCTGTAAGGAAATAGGGAGATCTGTAAGGAAATAGGGAGATCTGTAAGGAAATAGGGAGATCTGCAAGGAAATAGGGAGATCTGTAAGGAAATAGGGAGATCTGAATAGAAAGAGATCCGCAAAGAAATAGGGAGATCTGCAAGGAAATAGGGAGATCTGCAAGGAAATAGGGAGATCTGCAAGGAAATAGGGATATCTGTAAGGAAATAGGGAGATCTGCAAGGAAATAGGGAGATCTGTAAGGAAATAGGGAGATCTGCAAGGAAATAGGGAGATCTGCAAGGAAATAGGGAGATCGGCAAGGAAATAGGGAGATCTGCAAGGAAATAGGGAGATCTGCAAGGAAATAGGGAGATCTGCAAGGAAATACGGAGATCTGCAAGGAAATAGGGAGATCTGCAAGGAAATAGGGAGATCTGTAAGGAAATAGGGAGATCTGCAAGGAAATAGGGAGATCTGTAAGGAAATAGGGAGATCTGCAAGGAAATAGGGAGATCTGCAAGGAAATAGGGAGATCTGCAAGGAAATAGGGAGATCTGTAAGGAAATAGGGAGATCTGCAAGGAAATAGGGAGATCTGCAAGGAAATAGGGAGATCGGCAAGGAAATAGGGAGATCTGCAAGGAAATAGGGAGATCGGCAAGGAAATAGGGAGATCTGCAAGGAAATACGGAGATCTGCAAGGAAATAGGGAGATCTGCAAGGAAATAGGGAGATCTGTAAGGAAATAGGGAGATCTGCAAGGAAATAGGGAGATCTGTAAGGAAATAGGGAGATCTGCAAGGAAATAGGGAGATCTGCAAGGAAATAGGGAGATCTGCAAGGAAATAGGGAGATCGGCAAGGAATAGGGAGATCTGCAAGGAAATAGGGAGATCTGTAAGGAAATAGGGAGATCGGCAAGGAAATAGGGAGATCTGCAAGGAAATAGGGAGATCTGCAAGGAAAGGGAGATCTGTAAGGAAATAGGGAGATCTGCAAGGAAATAGGGAAATCTGTAAGGAAATAGGGAGATCTGCAAGGAAATAGGGAGATCTGTAAGGAAATAGGGAGATCTGCAAGGAAATAGGGAGATCTGCAAGGAAATAGGGAGATCTGCAAGGAAATAGGGAGATCTGTAAGGAAATAGGGAGATCTGCAAAGAAATGGGTAGATCTGCAAGGAAATAGGGAGATCTGCAAGGAAATAGGGAGATCTGCAAGGAAATAGAGAGATCTGTAAGGAAATAGGGAGATCTGTAAGGAAATAGGGAGATCTGCAAGGAAATAGGGAGATCTGCAAGGAAATAGGGAGATCTGTAAGGAAATAGGGAGATCGGCAAGGAAATAGGGAGATCTGCAAGGAAATAGGGAGATCTGTAAGGAAATAGGGAGATCTGTAAGGAAATAGGGAGATCTGCAAGGAAATAGGGAGATCTGCAAGGAAATAGGGAGATCTGTAAGGAAATAGGGAGATCTGTAAGGAAATAGGGAGATCGGCAAGGAAATAGGGAGATCGGCAAGGAAATAGGGAGATCTGCAAGGAAATAGGGAGATCTGTAAGGAAATAGGGAGATCTGCAAGGAAATAGGGAGATCTGCAAGGAAATAGGGAGATCGGCAAGGAATAGGGAGATCTGCAAGGAAATAGGGAGATCTGTAAGGAAATAGGGAGATCGGCAAGGAAATAGGGAGATCTGCAAGGAAATAGGGAGATCTGCAAGGAAAGGGAGATCTGTAAGGAAATAGGGAGATCTGCAAGGAAATAGGGAAATCTGTAAGGAAATAGGGAGATCTGCAAGGAAATAGGGAGATCTGTAAGGAAATAGGGAGATCTGCAAGGAAATAGGGAGATCTGCAAGGAAATAGGGAGATCTGCAAGGAAATAGGGAGATCTGTAAGGAAATAGGGAGATCTGCAAAGAAATGGGTAGATCTGCAAGGAAATAGGGAGATCTGCAAGGAAATAGGGAGATCTGTAAGGAAATAGGGAGATCGGCAAGGAAATAGGGAGATCTGCAAGGAAATAGGGAGATCTGCAAGGAAAGGGAGATCTGTAAGGAAATAGGGAGATCTGCAAGGAAATAGGGAGATCTGCAAGGAAATAGGGAGATCTGGAAGGAAATAGGGAGATCGGCAAGGAAATAGGGAGATCTGCAAGGAAATAGGGAGATCTGTAAGGAAATAGGGAGATCTGTAAGGAAATAGGGAGATCTGCAAGGAAATAGGGAGATCTGCAAGGAAATAGGGAGATCTGTAAGGAAATAGGGAGATCTGTAAGGAAATAGGGAGATCGGCAAGGAAATAGGGAGATCGGCAAGGAAATAGGGAGATCTGTAAGGAAATAGGGAGATCTGTAAGGAAATAGGGAGATCTGCAAGGAAATAGGGAGATCTGCAAGGAAATAGGGAGATCTGTCAGGAAATAGGGAGATCTGCAAGGAAATAGGGAGATCTGCAAGGAAATAGGGAGATCTGTAAGGAAATAGGGAGATTGGCAAGGAAATAGGGAGATCGGCAAGGAAATAGAGAGATCTGTAAGGAAATAGGGAGATCTGCAAAGAAATGGGTAGATCTGCAAGGAAATAGGGAGATCTGCAAGGAAATAGGGAGATCTGCAAGGAAATAGAGAGATCTGTAAGGAAATAGGGAGATCTGTAAGGAAATAGGGAGATCTGCAAGGAAATAGGGAGATCTGCAAGGAAATAGGGAGATCTGTAAGGAAATAGGGAGATCGGCAAGGAAATAGGGAGATCTGCAAGGAAATAGGGAGATCTGTAAGGAAATAGGGAGATCGGCAAGGAAATAGGGAGATCTGCAAGGAAATAGGGAGATCTGCAAGGAAATAGGGAGATCTGTAAGGAAATAGGGAGATCTGTAAGGAAATAGGGAGATCGGCAAGGAAATAGGGAGATCGGCAAGGAAATAGGGAGATCTGCAAGGAAATAGGGAGATCTGCAAGGAAATAGGGAGATCTGCAAGGAAATAGGGAGATCTGCAAGGAAATAGGGAGATCTGTAAGGAAATAGGGAGATGTGGAAATAAATAGGGAGATCTGCAAGGAAATAGGGAGATCTGCAAGGAAATAGGGAGATCTGCAAGGAAATAGGGAGATCTGCAAGGAAATAGGGAGATCTGCAAGGAAATAGGGAGATCTGTAAGGAAATAGGGAGATCTGCAAAGAAATGGGTAGATCTGCAAGGAAATAGGGAGATCTGCAAGGAAATAGGGAGATCTGCAAGGAAATAGAGAGATCTGTAAGGAAATAGGGAGATCTGTAAGGAAATAGGGAGATCTGCAAGGAAATAGGGAGATCTGCAAAGAAATAGGGAGATCTGCAATTAATAGGGAGATCTGGAAAGAAATAGGGAGATCTGCAAGGAAATAGGGAGATCTGCAAAGAAATAGGGAGATCTGCAAGGAAATAGGGAGATCTGCAAGGAAATGGGGAGATCTGCAAGGAAATAGGGAGATCTGTAAGGAAATGGGGAGATCTGGAAAGAAAGAGGGAGATCTGCAAGGAAAGAGGGAGATCTGGAGAGAAAGAGGGAGATCTGCAAGGAAATAGGGAGATCTGCAAGGAAATAGGGAGATCTGTAAGGAAATAGGGAGATCTGCAAGGAAATAGGGAGATCTGCAAGGAAATAGGGAGATCTGCAAGGAAATAGGGAGATCTGTAAGGAAATAGGGAGATCTGCAAGGAAATAGGGAGATCTGCAAGGAAATAGGGAGATCTGTAAGGAAATGGGGAGATCTGCAAGGAAATAGGGAGATCTGCAAAGAAATAAGTAGATCTGTAAGGAAATGTGGAGATCTGCAAGGAAATAGGGAGATCTGGAAATAAATAGGGAGATCTGAATAGAAAGAGATCTGCAAAGAAATAGGGAGATCTGCATAGAAATAGGTAGATCTGAATAGAAATAGGGAGATCTGGAAAGAAAGAGATCTGCAAAGAAGTAGGTAGATCTGCATGGAAATAGGGAGATCTGGAAAGAAACAGGGAGATCTGCATGGAAATAGGGAGATCTGCATGGAAATAGGGAGATCTGAATAGAAAGAGATCCGCAAGAAATAGGGAGATCTGGAAAGAAACAGGGAGATCTGAATAGAAAGAGATCTGCAAAGAAATAGGGAGATCTGCATGGAAATAGGGAGATCTGGAAAGAAACAGGGAGATCTGAATAGAAAGAGATCTGCATGGAAATAGGGAGATCTGCATGGAAATAGGGAGATCTGGAAAGAAAGAGGGAGATCTGAATAGAAAGAGATCTGCAAAGAAATAGGGAGATCTGCATGGAAATAGGGAGATCTGGAAATAAAGAGATCTGGAAAGAAATAGGGAGATCTGGAAAGAAATAGGGAGATCTGCATGGAAATAGGGAGATCTGAATAGAAAGAGATCTGCAAAGAAATAGGGAGATCTGGAAAGAAATAGGGAGAGGAGATCTGGAAATAAATAGGGAGATCTGAATAGAAAGAGAGCTGCAAAGAAATAGGGAGATCTGGAAAGAAAGAGATCTGGAAAGAAATCGGGAGATCTGCATGGAAATAGGGAGATCTGGAAAGAAACAGGGAGATCTGAATAGAAAGAGATCTGCAAAGAAATTGGGAGATCTGGAAAGAAATAGGGAGATCTGAATAGAAAGAGATCTGGAAAGAAATAGGGAGATCTGGAAAGAAATAGGGAGATCTGAATAGAAAGAGATCTGCAAAGAAATAGGGAGATCTGGAAAGAAATAGGGAGATCTGAATAGAAAGAGATCTGCAAAGAAATAGGGAGATCTGCATGGAAATAGGGAGATCTGGAAAGAAATAGTTCTGAATAGAAAGAGATCTGCATGGAAATAGGGGGATCTGGAAAGAAATAGGGAGATCTGGAAAGAAAGAGATCTGCAAAGAAATAGGGAGATCTGAATAGAAAGAGATCTGGAAAGAAATAGGGAGATCTGCTAGGAAATGGATAGATCTGAATAGAAAGAGATCTGCAAAGAAATAGGGAGATCTGAATAGAAAGAGATCTGTAAAGAAATAGGGAGATCTGAATAGAAAGAGATCTGCATGG
>NC_135673.1:160000-190000 GCF_964188315.1 Podarcis muralis | reverse complement strand
GCCTGCAACTCAACCTTTAAAACTAGCCTGAAAAATTGGCTTTTCCGGTGGGATTTCTGCCTGAAAATTGGCTTTTCCAGTGAGATTTCCGCCTGAATTCATGGGGATTTCGATCTCATTGTGAAGCTCTATCTGTGTGACATCGGCCTGGAGTTCAACCTTTAAAACCAGTCTGCAAATAATGTGCTTTACCTGTTGGATTTCGGCCTGAAAATTGGCTTGACCAGTTGGATTTCTGCCTGAATTCATGGGGATTTAGATCTCATTGTGAAGCTTCACCTGTGTGACATCGGCCTGAATTTCAACTGGCAAAACTAGGGTGAAAAATGGGCTTTACCTGTGAGATTTCCGCCTGAAAATTGGCTTTTCCGGTGAGATTTCTGCCGGAAAATTGGCTTTACCGGTGAGATTTCTGCCTGAAAATTGGCTTTACCAGTTGGATTTCCGCCTGAAGATTGGCTTTTCCAGTTGGATTTCGGCCTGAAAATTGGCTTTACCAGTGAGATTTCTGCCTGAATTCATGGGGATTTAGAGCTTGACCTGTGTGACTTCGGCCTGCAACTCAACCTTTAAAACTAGCCTGGAAAATTGGCTTTTCCGGTGGGATTTCTGCCTGAAAATTGGCTTTTCCAGTGAGATTTCCGCCTGAATTCATGGGGATTTCGATCTCAGTGTGAAGCTCTATCTGTGTGACATCGGCCTGGAGTTCAACCTTTAAAACTAGTCTGAAAATGCGCCTTACCTGTTGGATTTCTGCCTGAAAATTGGCTTTACCGGTGAGATTTCTGCCTGAATTCATGGGGATTTAGATCTCATTTGTGAAGCTCTACCTGTGTGACATCGGCCTGAATTTCAACTGGCAAAACTAGGGTGAAAAATGGGCTTTACCTGTGAGATTTCCGCCTGAAAATTGGCTTTACCAGTGAGATTTCTGCCGGAAAATTGGCTTTACCAGTGAGATTTCCGCCTGAATTCGTGGGGATTTAGATCTCATTGTGAAGCTTCACCTGTGTGACATCGGCCTGGAGTTCAAGCTTTAAAACCGGCCTGGAAAATGGGCTTTACCAGTTGGATTTCTGCCTGAAAATTGGCCTTACCGGTGAGATTTCTGCCTGAATTCATGGGGATTTAGATCTCATTGTGAAGCTCTACCTGTGTGACATCAGCCTGAATTTCAACTGGCAAAACTAGGGTGAAAAATGGGCTTTACCTGTGAGATTTCCGCCTGAAAATTGGCTTTTCCGGTGAGATTTCTGCCGGAAAATTGGCTTTACCGGTGAGATTTCTGCCTGAAAATTGGCTTTACCAGTTGGATTTCCGCCTGAAGATTGGCTTTTCCAGTTGGATTTCGGCCTGAAAATTGGCTTTACCAGTGAGATTTCTGCCTGAATTCATGGGGAGTTAGAGCTTGACCTGTGTGACTTCGGCCTGCAACTCAAACTTTAAAACTAGCCTGAAAAATTGGCTTTTCCGGTGGGATTTCTGCCTGAAAATTGGCTTTTCCAGTGAGATTTCCGCCTGAATTCATGGGGATTTCGATCTCATTGTGAAGCTCTATCTGTGTGACATCGGTCTGGAGTTCAACCTTTAAAACTAGTCTGAAAAATGCGCCTTACCTGTTGGATTTCCGCCTGAAAATTGGCTTTACCAGTTGGATTTCTGCCTGAATTCATGGGGATTTAGATCTCATTTGTGAAGCTCTACCTGTGTGACATCGGCCTGAATTTCAACTGGCAAAACTAGGGTGAAAAAAATGGCTTTACTGGTGGGATTTCTGCCTGAATTAATGGGGATTTAGGTATGAAAATTGGCTTTACCTGTTGGATTTCTGCCTGAAGTAATGGGGATTTAGATGTCTGAAAATTGGCTTTACCTGTGAGATTTCTGCCTGAATTTATGGGGATTTAGGTATGAAAATTGTCTTTACCTGTTGGATTTCTGCCTGAATTAATGAGGATTTAGATGTCTTTAAAAGGGCTTTTCCGGTGGGATTTCTGCCTGAAAATTGGCTTTACCGGTGAGATTTCTGCCTGAATTTATGGGGATTTCGGTATCAAGGGGAGTCTGAAAAATTGGCTTTACCTGTGAGATTTCCGCCTGAATCAATGGGAAATTTAGATATTAGAGTCTGGAAAAATGGCTTTTCCGGTGGGATTTCCGCCTGAATCCATGGGGATTTGGAGCTTGACCTGTGTGACTTCGGCCTGCAATTCAACCGGTCAAACTAGCCTGAAAAATTGGCTTTACCGGTGAGATTTCGGCCTGAAAATTGGCTTTACCGGTGAGATTTCCGCCTGAATTCATGGGGATTTAGATCTCAGTGTGAAGCTCTACCTGTGTGACATCGGCCTGGAGTTAAAACAAGTCTGAAAAATGCGCTTTGCCTGTGAGTTTTCCGCCTGAAAATTGGCTTTACCGGTGAGTTTTCTGCCTGAATTAATGGGGATTTAGGGATGAAGGAGAGTCTGAAAAATTGGCTTTTCCGGTGGGATTTCTGCCTGAAAATTGACTTTACTGGTGAGATTTCCGCCTGAATTCATGGGGATTTAGAGCTTGACCTGTGTGACTTCGGCCTGCGATTCAACTGGTCAAACTAGCCTGAAAATTGGCTTTACCTGTGAGATTTCTGCCTGAATTAATGGGGATTTAGGTATTAAAGGGAGGAAAATTCTCGCGCTCTACCTGGTGGTTTGCGGCCTGAATTAATGGGGATTTAGGTATGAAGGGGAGTCTGAAAAATTGGCTTTACCTGTGAGATTTCTGCCTGAATTAATTGGCTTTTCCTGTGGGATTTCTGCCTGAAAATTGGCTTCTCCGGTGAGATTTCTGCCTGAAAATTGGCCTTACCGGTGAGATTTCCGCCTGAATTCATGGGGATTTAGAGCTTGACCTGTGTGACTTCGGCCTGCGATTCAACCGGTCAAACTAGCCTGAAAATTGGCTTTACCTGTGATATTTCTGCCTGAATTAATTGGCTTTGCCGGTGAGATTTCTGCCTGAAAAATGGCTTTACCGGTGAGATTTCTGCCTGAATTTATGGGCATTTAGGTATTAAATGGAGGAAAACTTCACACTCTACCTGCTGGATTGCGTCCTGAATTCATGGGGATTTAGATGTCTGAAAATGGGCTTTACCTGTGAGATTTCTGCCTGAATTTATGGGGATTCAAATATGAAAATTGGCTTTACCTGTTGGATTTCTGCCTGAATTAATGGGAATTAAGATGTCTGGAAAAGGGCTTTTCCGGTGGGATTTCTGCCTGAAAATTGGCTTTACCGGTGAGATTTCTGCCTGAATTTATGGGGATTTCGGTATCAAGGGGAGTCTGAAAAATTGGCTTTACCTGTGAGATTTCCGCCTGAATCAATGGGAAATTTAGATATTAGAGTCTGGAAAAATGGCTTTTCCGGTGGGATTCCCGCCTGAATCCATGGGGATTTGGAGCTTGACCTGTGTGACTTCGGCCTGCAATTCAACCGGTCAAACTAGCCTGAAAAATTGGCTTTACCGGTGAGATTTCGGCCTGAAAATTGGCTTTACCAGTGAGATTTCTGCCTGAAAATTTGCTTTACCGGTGAGATTTCCGCCAGAATCAATGGGGATTTAGAGCTTGACCTGTGTGACTTCGGCCTGCAACTCAACCTTTAAAACTAGCCTGAAAAATTGGCTTTACCGGTGAGATTTCGGCCTGAAAATTGGCTTTACCAGTGAGATTTCTGCCTGAAAATTTGCTTTACCAGTGAGATTTCGGCCTGAAAATTGGCTTTACCAGTGAGATTTCGGCCTGAAAATTGGCTTTACCGGTGAGATTTCGGCCTGAAAATTGGCTTTACCAGTGAGATTTCTGCCTGAAAATTGGCTTTACCGGTGAGATTTCGGCCTGAAAATTGGCTTTACCAGTGAGATTTCTGCCTGAAAATTGGCTTTACCGGTGAGATTTCCGCCAGAATCAATGGGGATTTAGAGCTTGACCTGTGTGACTTCGGCCTGCAATTCAACCGGTCAAACTAGCCTGAAAAATTGGCTTTACCGGTGAGATTTCGGCCTGAAAATTGGCTTTACCAGTGAGATTTCTGCCTGAAAATTGGCTTTACCGGTGAGATTTCGGCCTGAAAATTGGCTTTACCAGTGAGATTTCGGCCTGAAAATTGGCTTTACCGGTGAGATTTCGGCCTGAAAATTGGCTTTACCAGTGAGATTTCTGCCTGAAAATTTGCTTTACCGGTGAGATTTCCGCCAGAATCAATGGGGATTTAGAGCTTGACCTGTGTGACTTCGGCCTGCAACTCAACCTTTAAAACCAGCCTGAAAAATTGGCTTTTCCGGTGAGATTTCTGCCTGAATTCATGGGGATTTCGATCTCAGTGTGAAGCTCTACCTGTGTGACATCGGCCTGGAGTTAAAACTAGTCTGAAAAATGCGCTTTGCCTGTGAGTTTTCCGCCTGAAAATTGGCTTTACCTGTGAGATTTCTGCCTGAATTAATGGGGATTAAGATGTCTGAAAAGGGCTTTTCCGGTGGGATTTCTGCCTGAATCCATGGGAATTCAGAGCTTGACCTGTGTGACATCAGCCTGCAATTCAACCGGTCAAACTAGCCTGAAAAATTGGCTTTACCGGTGTGATTTCTGCCTGAATTAATGGGAAACTTAGATGTCAATGGGGAAAACGATCGCGCTCTACCTGGTGAATTGCGGCCTGAATTAAGGGGGATTTGGGTGTTAAAGGGAGTCTGAAAAATGGGCTTTTCCTGTGAGATTTCTGCCTGAATTAATGGGAATTTAGGGATGAAGGAGAGTCTGAAATATTGGCTTTACCTGTGAGATTTCTGCCTGAAAATTGGCTTTTCCTGTGGAATTTCTGCCTGAATTCATTGGCTTTACCGGTGAGATTTCTGCCTGAATTAATGGGGATTTAGGTATGAAGGAGAGTCTGAAAAGTTGGCTGTTCCGGTGGGATTTCTGCCTGAACCCATGGGAAATTGAGATATGAAGGGGAGGGAAACCATCGCGCTCTACCTGGTGGATTGCGGCCTGATCTCATTGGGAAGCTTCACCTGTGCGACATCAGCCTGCCATTCAAACTAGTCTGGAAAATTGGCTTTTCCGGTGTGATTTCTGCCTGAATTAATGGGGATTTAGATTTGGGAGGGAAGCTTGACCTGTGTGACTTCGGCCTGCAATTCAACTGGTGAAGCTGGTCTGAAAATTTGGCTTTACCTGTGAGATTTCTGCCTGAATCAATGGGAAATTTAGATACTAAAGGGAGGAAAAGCTTTGCGCTCTACCTGGTGGATTGCGGCCTGAATTAATGGGAATTTAGGTATGAAAATTGGCTTTACCTGTGAGATTTCTGCCTGAATTAATGGGGATTTAGGTATGAGAATTGGCTTTACCTGTTGGATTTCTGCCTGAATTAATGGGGATTTAGATGTCTGAAAATTGGCTTTACCGGTGAGATTTCTGCCTGAATCAATGGGAAATTTAGATATTAGAGTCTGGGAAATTGGCTTTTCCGGTGGGATTTCCGCCTGAATCCATGGGGATTTAGAGCTTGACCTGTGTGACTTCAGCCTGCAATTCAACCGGTCAAACTAGCCTGAAAAATTGGCTTTTCCTGTGGGATTTCTGCCTGAATCAATGGGAATTTAGATCTCATTGTGAAGCTTCACCTGTGTGACATCGGCCTGAATTTCAGCTGGTAAAACTAGCCTGAAAAATTGGCTTTACCGGTGTGATTTCTGCCTGAATTAATGGGAAACTTAGATGTCAATGGGGAAAACGATCGCGCTCTACCTGGTGAATTGCGGCCTGAATTAAGGGGGATTTGGGTATGAAGGGGAGTCTGAAATATTGGCTTTACCTGTGAGATTTCTGCCTGAAAATTGGCTTTACCGGTGAGATTTCTGCCTGAAAATTGGCTTTACCTGTGAGATTTCTGACTGATTTAATGGGGATTTAGATATGAAGGGGAGTCTGAAAAATTGGCTTTACCTGTGAGATTTCTGCCTGAATTAATGGGCTTTTCCGGTGGGATTTCTGCCTCAATTAATGGGCTTTACCTGTGGGATTTCTGCCTCAATTAATGGGCTTTTCCGTTGGGATTTCTGCCTGAAAATTGGCTTTACCTGTGAGATTTCTGCCTGAATTAATGGGAATTTAGGTATTAAATGGAGGGAAAGCTTCATGCTCTACCTGGTGGATTTTGGCCTGAAACCGGCCTGAAAAATTGGCTTTTCCTGTGGGATTTCTGCCTGAATCAATGGGAATTTAGATCTCAGTGTGAAGCTTCACCTGTGTGACATCGGCCTGAATTTCAGCTGGTAAAACTATGGGGGAAATTGGCTTTACCTGTAAGATTTCTGCCTGAATCAATGGGAAATTTAGATGTTAATGGGGAAAAATATTGCGCTCTACCTGGTGAATTGCGGCCTGAATTAATGGGGATTTAGATGTCTTTAAAAGGGCTTTTCCGGTGGGATTTCTGCCTGAAAATTGGCTTTACCGGTGAGATTTCTGCCTGAATTTATGGGGATTTAGGTATAAAGGGGAGTCTGAAAAATTGGCTTCACCTGTGAGATTTCCGCCTGAATCAATGGGAAATTTAGATATCAGAGTCTGGAAAATTGGCTTTTCCGGTGGGATTTCCGCCTGACTTCATGGGGATTTGGAGCTTGACCTGTGTGACTTCGGCCTGCAATTCAACCGGTCAAACTAGCCTGAAAAATTGGCTTTACCGGTGAGATTTCTGCCTGAAAATTGGCTTTACCGGTGAGATTTCTGCCTGAAAATTGGCTTTACTGGTGAGATTTCCGCCTGAATTCATGGGGATTTAGAGCTTGACCTGTGTGACTTCGGCCTGCAACTCAACCTTTAAAACCGGCCTGAAAAATTGGCTTTTCCGGTGAGATTTCTGCCTGAATTCATGGGGATTTAGATCTCAGTGTGAAGCTCTACCTGTGTGACATCGACCTGGAGTTAAAACTAGTCTGAAAAATGCGCTTTGCCTGTGAGTTTTCCGCCTGAAAATTGGCTTTACCTGTGAGATTTCTGCCTGAATTAATGGGGATTTGGAGCTTGACCTGTGTGACTTCGGCCTGCGATTCAACTGGTAAAACTAGGGTGAAAAAATTGGCTTTTCCGGTGGGATTTCTGCCTGAATTAATGGGGATTTAGATATGAAGGGGAGTCTGAAAAATTGGCTTTACCTGTGACATTTCTGCCTGAAAATTTGCTTTTCCTGTGGAATTTCTACCTGGAAATTGGGTTTACCGGTGAGATTTCTGCCTGAATTAATGGGGATTTAGGTATGAAGGAGAGTCTGAAAAATTGGCTTTTCCGGTGAGATTTCTGCCTGAAAATTGGCTTTTCCAGTGAGATTTCTGCCTGAAAATTGGCTTTACCGGTGGGATTTCTGCCTGAATTAATGGGGATTTAGGTATGAAGGGGAGTCTGAAAAATTGGCTTTACCGGTGAGATTTCTGCCTGAAAATTGGCTTTTCCGGTGAGATTTCTGCCTGAATTAATGGGGATTTAGGTATGAAGCAGAGTCTGAAAAGTTGGCTTTACCGGTGGGATTTCTGCCTGAAAATTGGCTTTACCGGTGAGATTTCTGCCTGAAAATTGGCTTTTCCGGTGAGATTTCTGCCTGAATTAATGGGGATTTAGGTATGAAGGGGAGTCTGAAAAGTTGGCTTTTCTGGTGGGATTTCTGCCTGAAAATTGGCTTTACCGGTGGGATTTCTGCCTGAACCAATGGGAAATTGAGATATGAAGGGGAGGGAAACGATCGCGCTCTACCTGGTGGATTGCGGCCTGATCTCATTGGGAAGCTTCACCTGTGTGACATCAGCCTGCCATTCAAACTAGTCTGGAAAATTGGCTTTTCCGGTGTGATTTCTGCCTGAATTAATGGGAAGTTTAGATTTGGGAGGGAAGCTTGACCTGTGTGACTTCGGCCTGCAATTCAACTGGTGAAGCTGGTCTGAGAATTGGCTTTACCTGTGAGATTTCTGCCTGAATCAATGGGAAATTTAGATACTAAAGGGAGGAAAAGCTTTGCGCTCTACCTGGTGGATTGCGGCCTGAATTAAGGGGGATTTAGGTATGAAAATTGGCTTTACCTGTGAGATTTCTGCCTGAATTCATGGGGATTTAGATGTCTGAAAAGGGGCTTTACCTGTTGGATTTCTGCCTGAAGTAATGGGGATTTAGATGTCTGAAAATTGGCTTTACCTGTGAGATTTCTGCCTGAATTAATGGGGAACTAGTCTGAAAATTGGCTTTACCTGTTGGATTTCTGCCTGAATTTATGGGAATTTCGATGTCTGAAAAAGGGCTTTTCCGGTGGGATTTCTGCCTGAATCAATGGGAATTCAGAGCTTGACCTGTGTGACATCAGCCTGCAATTCAACCGGTCAAACTAGCCTGAAAAATTGGCTTTACCGGTGTGATTTCCGCCTGAATTAATGGGAAACTTAGATGTCAATGGGGAAAACGATCGCGCTCTACCTGGTGAATTGCGGCCTGAATTAAGGGGGATTTAGGTACTAAAAGGAGTCTGAAAAATGGGCTTTTCCTGTGGGATTTCTGCCTGAAAATTGGCTTTATCAGTGAGATTTCTGCATGAAAATTGGCTTCACCGGTGAGATTTCTGCCTGAATTAATGGGAATTTAGGGATGAAGGAGAGTTTGAAAAATTGGCTTTTCCGGTGGGATTTCTGCCTGAAAATTGGCTTTTCCGGTGGGATTTCTGCCTGAAAATTGGCTTTTCCGGTGGGATTTCTGCCTGAAAATTGGCTTTTCCGGTGGGATTTCTGTCTGAATTAAGGGGCTTTTCCGGTGGGATTTCTGCCTGAATTCATTGGCTTTACCTGTGAGATTACTGCCTCCATTAATGGGCTTTTCCGGTGAGATTTCTGCCTGAATTAATGGGGATTTAGATGTCTGAAAAATTGGCTTTTCCGTTGGGATTTCTGCCTGAAAATTGGCTTTACCTGTGAGATTTCTGCCTGAATTAATGGGAATTTAGGTATTAAATGGAGGGAAAGCTTCGCGCTCTACCTGGTGGATTGTGGCCTGAAACCGGCCTGAAAAATTGGCTTTTCCTGTGGGATTTCTGCCTGAATCAATGGGAATTTAGATCTCAGTGTGAAGCTTCACCTGTGTGACATCGGCCTGAATTTCAGCTGGTAAAACTATGGGGAAAATTGGCTTTACCTGTGTGATTTCTGCCTGATTCAATAGGGATTTAGGTATTAAGGGGAGGAAAAGCTTCGCGCTCTACCTGGTGGATTGCGGCCTGATCTGTGGGTCAATTGGCTTACAGCAGGCAGGAGTTCAACAGGTGAAGCTGGTCTGGAAAATTGGCTTTACCTGTGGGATTTCTGCCTGAATTCATGGGGATTTAGATATGAAGGGGAGGGAAAGGTTCGCGCTCTACCTGGTGGGTTGCGGCCTGATCTGTTGGGGAACGGCGGCCTGATCTTGGCGCTCTACCTGGTGGGTTGCGGCCTGATCTACCTGGTGAATTTCTGCCTGATCTATTCAATATCAACCTGGTGAATTGCTGCCTGATCTATTGATGAATCTGCTCTACCTGATGAATCGCTGCCTGATCTACCTGCCTGATCTACATGGTGAATTCCTGCCTGATCTATTGATGAATCTGCTTTACCTGGTGAATTTCTGCCTGAACTATTGATGAATCTGGTTTACCTGGTGAATTTCTGCCTGAACTATTGATGAATCTGGTTTACCTGTTGAATTTCTGCCTGATCTACCTGTTGAATTTCTGCCTGATTTATTGATGAATTGCTGCCTGATCTACCTGGTGAATTTCTGCCTGATTTATTGATATCTGCCTGATGAATTGCTGCCTGATCTACCTGGTGAATTGCTGCCTGATCTACCTGATGAATTTCTGCCTGATCTACCTGGTGAATTTCTGCCTGATTTATTGATATCTACCTGATGAATTGCTGCCTGATCTACCTGGTGAATTGCTGCCTGATCTACCTGATGAATTTCTGCCTGATCTACCTGGTGAATTTCTGCCTGATTTATTGATATCTGCCTGATGAATTGCTGCCTGATCTACCTGGTGAATTGCTGCCTGATCTACCTGATGAATTTCTGCCTGATCTACCTGGTGAATTTCTGCCTGATTTATTGATATCTACCTGATGAATTGCTGCCTGATCTATTGATGAATTCCTGCCTGATCTACCTGGTGAATTGCTGCCTGATTTATTGATATCTACCTGATGAATTGCTGCCTGATCTATTGATGAATTCCTGCTTGATGTACCTGTTGAATTCCTGCCTGATCTATTGATGAATCTGCTCTACCTGGTGAATTCCTGCCTGATCTATTGATGAATCTGGTTTACATGTTGAATTTCTGCCTGATCTTTGCGCTCTACCTGATGAATTTCTGCCTGTTCTATTGATGAATCTGCTCCACCTGATGAATTTCTGCCTGATCTATTGATGAATTCCTGCCTGATCTACCTGGTGAATTGCTGCCTGATCTATTGATGAATTCCTGCCTGATCTACCTGATGAATTTCTGCCTGTTCTACTGATGAATCTGCTCTACCTGGTGAATTTCTGCCTGATCTACTGATGAATCTACTCTACCTGGTGAATTTCTGCCTGATCTATTGATGAATCTGCTCTACCTGGTGAATTCCTGCCTGATCTATTGATGAATCTGCTCTACCTGGTGAATTTCTGCCTGATCTATTGATGAATCTGCTCTACCTGGTGAATTTCTGCCTGATCTATTGATGAATCTGCTCTACCTGGTGAATTCCTGCCTGATCTATTGATGAATCTGCTCTACCTGGTGAATTTCTGCCTGATCTATTGATGAATCTGCTCTACCTGGTGAATTCCTGCCTGATCTATTGATGAATCTGCTCTACCTGGTGAATTGCTGCCTGATCTATTGATGAATCTGCTTTACCTGGTGAATTTCTGCCTGAACTATTGATGAATCTGGTTTACCTGTTGAATTCCTGCCTGATCTATTGATGAATCTGCTTTACCTGGTGGATTTCTGCCTGATCTATTGATGAATCTGCTCTACCTGGTGAATTTCTGCCTGATCTACTGATGAATCTGCTTTACCTGGTGAATTCCTGCCTGATCTACTGATGAATCTGCTCTGCCTGTTGAATTGCTGCCTGATCTTTGCGCTCTACCTGATGAATTGCTGCCTGATCTTTGCGCTCTACCTGGTGAATTGCTGCCTGATCTTTGCGCTCTACCTGATGAATTGCTGCCTGATCTGCCTGGTGAATTCCTGCCTGATCTATTGATGAATCTGGTTTACCTGTTGAATTGCTGCCTGATCTACCTGATGATTTCCTGCCTGATCTATTGAACTCCTGCCTGATCTACCTGTTGAATTCCTGCCTAATCTATTGAACTTTGGCCTGATGAGTTCCTGCTTGATCTACCTGGTGAATTGCTGCCTGATCCTCCCCTAGAATCCCATTGGGAAGCTGGACGGCAGGCAGCAATTCAACAGGCAAAGCTGGCGGGGGAGATGGCTTACCTGGTGAATTCCTGCCCGGTTCCCAAGGCCACCAGCCTTGCCTTCCAGGAGGAAGCGGGCAGGAATCCCACCGGTGCAGCTCGGGGGGGGAAAGCCAGGTAGAAATCCAACCGGTGAAGCTAGAATTGGGAATTTGGATGGAGTTGCGGGCGGAAATCCCACCGGTGAAGCTAGCGCTGGGAAATGGGTTGCCAGGGTGGCCAGCAGACGGGCAGAAATCGCACTGGTGAAGCTAGCATTGGGAATTGCAGTTCCCAAAGGGGCCAGCAAAGTCCTGCCTGCTCTACCTGTTGAATTCCTGCCTGATCTACCTGGTGAATTCCTGCCTGATCTATTGATGAATCTGCTCTACCTGATGAATTCCTGCCTGATCTATTGATGAATCTGCTCTACCTGGTGAATTTCTGCCTGATCTACTGATGAATCTGCTCAACCTGGTGAATTCCTGCCTGATCTATTGATGAATTCCTGCCTGATCTACCTGATGAATTCCTGCCTGATCTATTGATGAATCTGATCTACCTGATGAATTCCTGCCTGATCTATTGATGAATCTGCTCAACCTGATGAATTCCTGCCTGATCTATTGATGAATCTGCTCTACCTGGTGAATTCCTGCCTGATCTAATGATGAATCTGCTCTACCTGGTGAATTCCTGCCTGATCTATTGATGAATCTGCTCTACCTGGTGAATTCCTGCCTGATCTATTGATGAATCTGCTCTACCTGGTGAATTCCTGCCTGATCTACTGATGAATCTGCTCTACCTGGTGAATTCCTGCCTGATCTATTGATGAATCTGCTCTACCTGGTGAATTTCTGCCTGATCTATTGATGAATCTGCTCTACCTGGTGAATTTCTGCCTGATCTATTGATGAATCTGCTCTACCTGGTGAATTCCTGCCTGATTTATTGATGAATCTGCTCTACCTGGTGAATTTCTGCCTGATCTATTGATGAATCTGCTCTACCTGGTGAATTCCTGCCTGATCTATTGATGAATCTGCTCTACCTGGTGAATTGCTGCCTGATCTATTGATGAATCTGCTTTACCTGGTGAATTTCTGCCTGAACTATTGATGAATCTGGTTTACCTGTTGAATTCCTGCCTGATCTATTGATGAATCTGCTTTACCTGGTGGATTTCTGCCTGATCTATTGATGAATCTGCTCTACCTGGTGAATTTCTGCCTGATCTACTGATGAATCTGCTTTACCTGGTGAATTCCTGCCTGATCTACTGATGAATCTGCTTTACCTGGTGAATTCCTGCCTGATCTATTGATGAATCTGCTCTACCTGGTGAATTCCTGCCTGATCTAATGATGAATCTGCTCTACCTGGTGAATTCCTGCCTGATCTATTGATGAATCTGCTCTACCTGGTGAATTCCTGCCTGATCTATTGATGAATCTGCTCTACCTGGTGAATTTCTGCCTGATCTATTGATGAATCTGCTCTACCTGGTGAATTTCTGCCTGATCTATTGATGAATCTGCTCTACCTGGTGAATTCCTGCCTGATTTATTGATGAATCTGCTCTACCTGGTGAATTCCTGCCTGATCTATTGATGAATCTGCTCTACCTGGTGAATTCCTGCCTGATCTATTGATGAATCTGCTCTACCTGGTGAATTCCTGCCTGATCTAATGATGAATCTGCTCTACCTGGTGAATTCCTGCCTGATTTATTGATGAATCTGCTCTACCTGGTGAATTCCTGCCTGATCTACCTGGTGAATTTCTACCTTATTAATGAATTTCTGCCTGATCTACTGATGAATCTGCTTTACCTGGTGAATTTCTGCCTTGATCTACCTGGTCAATTCCTGCCTTGGAGGCGCTGGGGGGGAAAGCAGGCAGCAATCCAACTGGTGAAGCAGGTAGAAATCTCACCGGTGAAGCTAGTATTGGGAATCTGGGTGGAGTTGCAGGCGGAAATCCCACCGGTGAAGCTAGTATTGGGAATCTGGGTGGAGTTGCAGGCGGAAATCTCACCGGTGAAGCTAGTATTGGGAATTTGGATGGAGTTGCAGGCAGAAATCCCACCGGTGAAGCTAGTATTGGGAATCTGGGTGGAGTTGCAGGCGGAAATCCCACCGGTGAAGCTAGCGCTGGGATATTGCCAGGAGACAGGCAGAAATCGCACTGGTGCAGCTAGCATTGGGAATTTGGGTGGAGTTGCGGGCGGAAATCCCACCGGTGAAGCCAGCACTTTGAAATGGCCAGCAGGTGGGCGGAAATCGCACCGGTGCAGCTTGTATTGGGGATTCCAGGGAGGAAGCAGGCAGGAATCACACCGGCGAAGCTCAGTGGGGAGAAGCCAGGCAGAAATCCCACTGGTGTAGTTTGCGCTGGGAAATTGCCAGGGGACAGGTAGAAATCGCACCGGTGCTGCTTGGTGGGAAAAGCCAGGTAGAAATCCAACCGGTGAAGTTTGCATGCAGGGAATTACGGGCGGAAATCCCACTGGTGAAGCTAGTATTGGAAATGGGTTGACAGCAGACAGGCAGAAATCGCACCGGTGCAGCTCAGTGGGAAAAAGCCAGGTAGAAATCCCACCGGTGGAGTTTGGGTGGAGTTGCGGGCGGAAATCCCACCGGTGAAGCTAGTGCTGGGAAATGAGCTGCCAACAGACAGGCAGAAATTGCACTGGTGCAGCTAGTATTGGGGATTTGGGTGGAGTGGCAGGCGGAAACCCAACCGGTGAAGCCAGCGCTGCGAAGTGGCCAGGAGACGGGCGGAAATCCCACCGGTGAAGCTAGCATTGCTGGCAACCTTAGTTAGCTCCCAAACTTGCCAGCAGCCAAAGCAGCGCTTTGGCAGGCAGGAATCCCACCGGTGCAGCTCGGTGGTGAAAAGCCAGGTAGAAATCCCACTGGTGGAGTTTGGGTGCAGTTGCAGGCGGAAATCCCACTGGTGAAGCTAGCGCTGGGAAATGGGTTGCCAGCAGGCGGGCGGAAATCACACCGGTGCAGCTAGTATTGGGAATCTGGATTGACGGCCTGCAGTTCTCAAGGTGGCCAGCAGGCGGGCGGAAATCCAACTGGAGAAGCTAGCCCTGGGAATGGGCTGCCAGGCTGCCCAGCAGACGGGCAGAAATCCCACTGGTGCAGCTACTATTGCTGGCCACCTTCGTAAGTTCCCAAGCAGGTAGAAGCAGTGCTTTGGCAGGCAGGAATCCCACCGGTGCAGCGCAGTGTGGAAAAGCCAGGTAGAAATCCCACCGGTGGAGTTTGGATGCAGGGGATACCGGGCGGAAATCCCACCGGTGAAGCTAGCGCTAGGATATTGCCAGGAGACAGGCAGAAATTGCACTGGTGCAGCTACTATTGGGAATCTGGGTGGAGTTGCAGGCGGAAATGCCACCGGTGAAGCTAGTATTGGGAATTGGGGTGGAGTTGCAGGCGGAAATCCCACCGGAGAAGCTAGCGCTGGGAAATGTGTTGCCAGGGTTGCCAGCAGATGGGCAGAAATCCAACCGGTGAAGCTAGCGCTGGGATATTGCCAGGAGACAGGCAGCAATTGCACTGGTGCAGCTAGTATTGGGAATTTGGGTGGAGTTCTGGGTGCAAATCCCACAGGTGAAGCTAGCGCTGAGAAAGGTGAAGCTTCCTCTGGGAGGAAGCAGGCAGGAATCGCACCGGTGCAGCTCAGTGGGAGAAGCCAGGTAGAAATCCCACCGGTGGAGTTTGGGTGGAGTTGCGGGCGGAAATCCCACCGGTGCAGCTAGAGCTGGGAAATGGGTTGCCAACAGACGGGCAGAAATTGCACTGGTGCAGCTAGTATTGGGAATCAGGGTGGAGTTGTGGGTGGAAATCCCACCGGTGAAGCTAGCGCTGTGAAATTGCCAGGAGACGGGCGGAAATCCCACCGGTGCAGCTAGTATTAGGAATTTGGGTGGAGTGGAAGGCGGAAATCCCACTGGTGTATTTATCGCTGGGGAATAGCCAGGAGACGGGTAGAAATCGCACCGGTGCAGCTTGGTGGGAAAAGCCAGGTAGAAATTCCCCTGGTGGAGTTTGGATGCAGGGGACTAGCTGCACCGGTGGGATTTCTGCCTGTCTGCTGGCCAGCTTGGGAACTGCAGGCCATCTCCCCCCATCATTCCCAATACTAGCTGCACCAGTGCGATTTCTGCCCGTCTCCGGGCAATATCCCAGCGCAAGCTTCGCCGGTGGGATTTCCGCCTGCAACGCCACCAGTGGGATTTCTACCTGTCTTCCCCCCCACCAGTCGGAAATCCCACCGGTGAAGCTACTGTTGGAAATGGGTTGCCAGCAGGCAGGCGGAAATCCCACCGGTGCAGCTAGTACTGGAAATGGGTTGCCAGCAGACAGGCGGAAATCCCACCGGTGCAGCTAGTACTGGAAATGGGTTGCCAGCAGACAGGCGGAAATCCCACCGGTGCAGCTAGTGTTGGAAATGGGTTGCCAGCAGACAGGCAGAAATCCCACCGGTGCAGCTAGTACTGGAAATGGGTTGCCAGCAGACAGGCGGAAATCACACTGGTGCAGCTCGGTGGCGAAAAGCCAGGTAGAAATCCCCCTGGTGGAGTTTGGGTGGAGTGGCAGACAGAAATCCCACCGGTGAAGCTAGCGCTGGGAAATTGCCAGGAGACGGGCGGAAATCGCACTGGTGCAGCTATTATTGGCAGGTTGGGTGGAGTTGCAGGCGGAAATCACACCGGTGAAGCTAGCGCTGGGAAGTGGTTTGCCAGCAGGCAGGCAGGAATCCCACCGGTGCAGCTTGGTGGGGAAAGCCAGGTAGCAATCCCACCGGTGGAGTTTGGGTGGAGTTGCGGGCGGAAATCCCACGGGTGAAGCTAGAACTGGGAAATTGCCAGCAGACGGGCGGAAATCGCACTGGTGAAGCTAGTATTCGGGACAGCCTGCAGTTCCCAAGGAAGCCAGCAGGCCAGTGCTTTGCCAGGCAGGAATCACACCGGTGCAGCTTGGTGGGGAAAGCCAGGTAGAAATCCCACTGGTGGAGTTTGGGTGGAGTTGCGGGCGGAAATCCCACCGGCGAAGCTAGCGCTGGGAAATGGCTTGCCAGGGCGGCCAGCAGACAGGCAGAAATCCAACCGGTGAAGCTCGTACTGGGAAATGGCCAGGAGACGGGCAGAAATCGCACTGGTGCAGCTAGTATTGGGAATTATGGGGGGGGAAATGGCCTGCAGTTCTCAAGTTGCCAGCAAGGGAAGGAAGCAGGCAGGAATCACACTGGTGAAGCTCGGTGGGAATAGCCAGGTAGAAATCCCACCGGAGGAGTTTGGGCGGGATTGCTGGGAAATGGGCTGCCATCAGACGGGCGGAAATCACACCGGTGCAGCTAGTATTGGGGATTCCAGGAAGGGAGCAGGCAGGAATGGGGGAAAGCCAGGTAGAAATCCCCCTGGTGAAGTTTGCATGCAGGGAAATACAGGCAGAAAACCCACCGGTGAAGCTAGCCCTGGGAAATGGCCAGGAGACAGGCAGAAATGGCAATGGTGCAGCTACTCTTGGGAATTTGGGTGGAGTTGCAGGCAGAAATCCCACCGGTGAAGCTGGCACTGGGAAATTGCCAGGAGACAGGCAGAAATTGCACTGGTGCAGCTAGTATTGGGAATTGGGGTGGATTTGCAGGCGGAAATCCCACCGGTGAAGCTAGTATTGGGAATCTGGGTGGAGTTGCAGGCGGAAATCCCACCGGTGAAGCTAGCGCTGGGAAATTGCCAGGAGACGGGCGGAAATCCCACCGGTGCAGCTAGTATTGGGAATGTGGGTGGAGTTGCAGGCGGAAATCCCACCGGTGAAGCTAGTATTGGGAATTTGGGTGGAGTTGCAGGCGGAAATCCCACCGGTGAAGCTAGTATTGGGAGTTTGGGTGGAGTTGCAGGCGGAAATCCCACCAGCGAAGCTAGTATGGGGAATTTGGGTGGAGTTCCAGGCGGAAATCCCACCGGTGAAGCTGGCAATGGGATATTGCCAGGAGACAGGCAGAAATCACACTGGTGCAGCTAGTATTGGGAATTGGGGGGGAACGGCCTGCGGTTCTCAACGTTGCCAGCAAGGGAAGGAAGCAGGCAGGAATAACACTGGTGAAGCTCGGTGGGGGAAAGCCAGGTAGAAATCCCACTGGTAGAGTTTGGACACAGTGGATTCCGGGCGGAAATCCCACCGGTGAAGCTAGGGCTGGGAAATGGGTTGCCAACAGACGGGCAGAAATTGCACTGGTGTAGCTACTATTGGGAATTTGGGTGGAGTTCCAGGCAGAAATCTCACTGGTGAAGCTAGCGCTGGGAAATTGCCAGCAGACAGGCGGAAATCCCACCGGTGCAGCTACTATTGCTGGCAGCCTTGGGCAGCTCCCAATGTGGCCAGGCAGGAATTGCACTGGTGCAGCTCAGTGGGGGAAAAGTCAGGTAGAAATCCCACCGGTGGAGCTTGGGTGGAGTTGCGGGCGGAAATCCCTCCGGTGAAGCTAGTATTGGGAATTGGGGTGGAGTTGCAGGCGGAAATCCCACCGGTGAAGCTAGTATTGGGGATTCGGGTGGAGTTGCAGGCGGAAATCCCACCGGTGAAGCTAGTATTGGGGATTCGGGTGGAGTTGCAGGCGGAAATCCCACCGGTGAAGCTGGCACTGGGAAATGGGTTGCCAGCCGACAGGCGGAAATCACACTGGTGCAGCACGGTGGGGGAAAGCCAGGTAGAAATCCCACAGGTGGAGTTTGGATGGCGTTCCAGGCGGAAATCCCACCGGCAAAGCTAGCGCTGGGAAATTGCCTGAAAGGGTGGCCAGAAGACAGGCAGAAATCCCACTGGTGCAGCTAGTATGGGAAATGGGTTGACAGCAGACAGGCGGAAATCTCTCCGGTGAAGCTAGTATTGGGAATCTGGGTGGAGTTGCAGGCGGAAATCCCACCGGTGACGCTAGCGCTGGGATATTGCCAGGAGACAGGCAGAAATCGCACTGGTGCAGCTAGCATTGGGAATTTGGGTGGAGTTGCGGGCGGAAATCCCACCGGTGAAGCCAGCACTTTGAAATGGCCAGCAGGCGGGCGGAAATCGCACCGGTGCAGCTTGTATTGGGGATTCCAGGGAGGAAGCAGGCAGGAATAACACCGGCGAAGCTCAGTGGGGAGAAGCCAGGCAGAAATCCCACTGGTGTAGTTTGCGCTGGGAAATTGCCAGGGGACAGGTAGAAATCGCACCGGTGCAGCTTGGTGGGAAAAGCCAGGTAGAAATCCAACCGGTGGAGTTTGGATACAGGGAATTGCGGGCGGAAATCCCACCGGTGAAGCTAGTATTGGAAATGGGTTGATAGCAGACAGGCAGAAATCGCACTGGTGCAGCTCAGTGGGAAAAAGCCAGGTAGAAATCCAACAGGTGGAGTTTGGATGCAGGGGATTACAGGCGGAAATCCCACCGGTGAAGCTTGTGCTGGGAAATGGGTGGCCAGGGTGGCCAGCAGACAGGCAGAAATCCCAATGGTGCAGCTACTATTGGGAGTTTGGGTGGAGTTGCGGGCGGAAATCCCACCGGTGAAGCTAGTATTGGGAATCTGGGTGGAGGTGCAAGCGGAAATCCCACCGGCGAAGCCAACGCTGGGAAATTGCCAGGAGACAGGCAGAAATCGCACTGGTGCAGCTACTATTGGGAATTGGGGTGGAGTTGCAGGCAGAAATCCCACCGGTGAAGCTAGCACTGGGAATGGGTTTCCAGGCTGCCCAGCAGATGGGCAGAAATCCCACTGGTGCAGCTCCTATTGCTGGCCACCTTAGTAAGATCCCAAGCAGGTAGAATCAGTGCTTTGCCAGGCAGGAATCCCACCGGTGCAGCGCAGTGTGGAAAAGCCAGGTAGAAATTCCCAGGGTGTAGTTTGGATGCAGGGGATTATGGGCGGAAATCTCACCGGTGAAGCAAGCGCTGGGATTTTGCCAGGAGACAGGCAGAAATCGCAATGGTGCAGCTAGAGCTGGGAAATTGCCAGGAGACAGGCAGAAATTGCACTGGTGAAGCTAGTATTGGGAATTTGGGTGGAGTTGCAGGTGGAAATCCCACCGGTGAAGCTCGTACTGGGAAATGGCCAGGAGACGGGCAGAAATCACACTGGTGCAGCTAGTATTGGGGATTGGGGGGAAACGGCCTGCAGTTCTCAAGGTTGCCAGCAGGGGAAGGAAGCAGGCAGGAATAACACTGGTGAAGCTTGGTGGGGAAAAGCCAGGTAGAAATCCCACCGGTGGAGTTTGGGTGGAGTTGCGGGCGGAAATCCCACCGGCGAAGCTAGCGCTGGAAAATGGGTTGCCAGTGTTGCCAACAGACGGGGGGAAATCCCACCGGTGAAGCTAGTATTGGAAATGGGTTGCCAACAGACGGGCAGAAATTGCACTGGTGTAGCTACTATTGGGAATTTGGGTGGAGTTCCAGGCGGAAATCTCACTGGTGAAGCTAGCGCTGGGAAATTGCCAGCAGACAGGCGGAAATCCCACAGGTGCAGCTACTATTGCTGGCAGCCTTGGGCAGCTCCCAATGTGGCCAGGCAGGAATTGCACCGGTGCAGCTCAGTGGGGGAAAAGTCAGGTAGAAATCCCACCGGTGGAGCTTGGGTGGAGTTGCGGGCGGAAATCCCTCCGGTGAAGCTAGTATTGGGAATTTGGATGGAGTTGCAGGCGGAAATCCCACCGGCGAAGCTAGTATTGGGAATCTGGGTGGAGTTGCAGGCGGAAATCCCACCGGTGAAGCTAGTATTGGGAATGTGGGTGGAGTTGCAGGCGGAAATCCCACCGGTGAAGCTAATATTGGGAATCTGGGTGGCGTTGCAGGCGGAAATCCCACCGGTGAAGCTAGCACTGGGAAATTGCCAGGAGACGGGCGGAAATCGCACTGGTGCAGCTACTATTGCTGGCAGCCTTGGGCAGCTCCCAATGTGGCCAGGCAGGAATTGCACCGGTGCAGCTCAGTGGGGGAAAAGTCAGGTAGAAATCCCACCGGTGGAGCTTGGGTGGAGTTGCGGGCGGAAATCCCTCCGGTGAAGCTAGTATTGGGAATCTGGGTGGAGTTGCAGGCGGAAATCCCACCGGTGAAGCTAGTATTGGGAATGTGGGTGGAGTTGCAGGCGGAAATCCCACCGGTGAAGCTAATATTGGGAATCTGGGTGGCGTTGCAGGCGGAAATCCCACCGGTGAAGCTAGCACTGGGAAATTGCCAGGAGACGGGCGGAAATCGCACTGGTGCAGCTAGTATTGGGAATTTGGGTGGAGTTGCAGGCGGAAATCCCACCGGTGAAGCTAGTATTGGGAATGTGGGTGGAGTTGCAGGCGGAAATCCCACTGGTGAAGCTAGTATTGGGAATCTGGGTGGAGTTGCAGGCGGAAATCCCACCGGTGAAGCTAGCACTGGGAAATTGCCAGGAGACGGGCGGAAATCGCACTGGTGCAGCTAGTATTGGGAATTTGGGTGGAGTTGCAGGCGGAAATCCCACCGGTGAAGCTAGTATTGGGAATTTGGGGGGACGGCTTGCAGTTCTCAAGCTGGCCAGAAGACGGGCAGAAATCCAATGGTGCAGCTCAGTGGGGAAAAAGCCAGGTAGAAATACCACTGGTGGAGTTTGGGTGCAGTTGCGGGCGGAAATCCCATCGGTGATGCTAGCATTGCTGGCAACCTTAGTCAGCTCCCAAACTTGCCAGCAGCCAAAGCAGCGCTTTGGCAGGCAGGAATCCCACCGGTGCAGCTTGGTGGGGAAAAGCCAGGTAGAAATCCCACTGGTGGAGTTTGGGTGCAGTTGCAGGCGGAAATCCCACTGGTGAAGCTAGCGCTGGGAAATGGGTTGCCAGCAGGCGGGCGGAAATCCCACCGGTGCAGCTAGTATTGGGAATCTGGATTGAGGGCCTGCAGTTCTCAAGGTGGCCAGCAGGCGGGCGGAAATCCCACCGGCGAAGCTAGCCCTGGGAATGGGCTGCCAGGCTGCCCAGCAGACGGGCAGAAATCCCACTGGTGCAGCAACTATTGCTGGCCACCTTCGTAAGTTCCCAAGCAGGCCAAAGGAGTGCTTTGCCAGGCAGGAATCCCACCGGTGCAGCGCTGTGGGGAAAGCCAGGTAGAAATCCCACCGGTGGAGTTTGGATGCAGGGGATACCGGGCGGAAATCCCACCGGTGAAGCTAGCGCTAGGATATTGCCAGGAGACAGGCAGAAATTGCACTGGGGCAGCTAGTATTGGGAATTGGGGTGGAGTTGCAGGCGGAAATCCCACCGGTGAAGCTAGTATTGGGAATTGGGGTGGAGTTGCAGGCGGAAATCCCACCGGTGAAGCTAGTATTGGGAATTGGGGTGGAGTTGCAGGCGGAAATCCCACCGGTGAAGCTAGTATTGGGAATTGGGGTGGAGTTGCAGGCGGAAATCCCACCGGTGAAGCTAGTATTGGGAATTGGGGTGGAGTTGCAGGCGGAAATCCCACCGGTGAAGCTAGTGCTGGGAAATGGGTTGCCAGCAGACGGGCGGAAATTGCACTGGTGCAGCTAATATTAGGAAGGAAGCCGAGGAAGGAAGCAGGCAGGAATCCCACCGGTGTAGCTCAGTGGGGAGAAGCCAGGTAGAAATCCCACCGGTGGAGTTTGGGTGGAGTTCCGGGCGGAAATCACACTGGCGAAGCTAGAGATGGGAAATTGCCAGCAGACGGGCGGAAATCGCACCGGTGCAGCTTGGTGGGGAAAGCCAGGTAGAAATCCCACTGGTGGAGTTTGGATGCAGGGGATACCGGGCGGAAATCCCACCGGTGAAGCTAGCGCTGGGAAATGGGTTGCCAGGAGAAGGGCAGAAATCGCACTGGTGCAGCTACTATTGGGAATTGGGGTGGAGTTCCAGGCGGAAATCTCACCGGTGAAGTCCCACCCTAATAATAATAATAATAATAATATCAATTAAAGTTCTAGGCAGTCTTTTTTAATTGATGACATCGTGCTCACGGGTCAACTAATAATAATAATAATAATAATAATAATAATAATAATAATAATAATAATAATATCAATTAAAGTTCTAGGCAGTCTTTTTTAATTGATGAAATCGTGCTCACGGGTCAACTAATAATAATAATAATAATAATAATAATATCAATTAAAGTTCTAGGCAGTCTTTTTTAATTGATGAAATCGTGCTCACGGGTCAACTAATAATAATAATAATAATAATAATAATAATAATATCAATTAAAGTTCCAGGCAGTCTTTTTTAATTGATGAAATCGTGCTCACGGGTCAACTAATAATAATAATAATAATAATAATATCAATTAAAGTTCTAGGCAGTCTTTTTTAATTGATGAAATCATGCTCACGGGTCAACTAATAATAATAATAATAATAATAATAATAATAATATCAATTAAAGTTCCAGGCAGTCTTTTTTAATTGATGAAATCGTGCTCACGGGTCAACTAATAATAATAATAATAATAATAATAATAATATCAATTAAAGTTCTAGGCAGTCTTTTTTAATTGATGAAATCATGCTCACGGGTCAACTAATAATAATAATAATAATAATAATATCAATTAAAGGTCAACTAATAATAATAATAATAATATCAATTAAAGTTCTAGGCAGTCTTTTTTAATTGATGACATCGTGCTCACGGGTCAACTAATAATAATAATAATAATAATAATATCAATTAAAGTTCTAGGCAGTCTTTTTTAATTGATGAAATCGTGCTCACGGGTCAACTAATAATAATAATAATAATAATATCAATTAAAGTTCTAGGCAGTCTTTTTTCATTGATGAAATCGTGCTCACGGGTCAACTAATAATAATAATAATAATATCAATTAAAGGTCAACTAATAATAATAATAATAATATCAATTAAAGTTCTAGGCAGTCTTTTTTCATTGATGAAATCGTGCTCACGGGTCAACTAATAATAATAATAATAATAATATCAATTAAAGTTCTAGGCAGTCTTTTTTCATTGATGACATCGTGCTCACGGGTCAACTAATAATAAGAATAATAATATCAATTAAAGGTCAACTAATAATAATAATAATAATATCAATTAAAGTTCTAGGCAGTCTTTTTTAATTGATGACATCGTGCTCACGGGTCAACTAATAATAATAAGAATAATAATATCAATTAAAGTTCTAGGCAGTCTTTTTTCATTGATGAAATCGTGCTCACGGGTCAACTAATAATAATAATAATAATAATAATAATAATAATAATAATAATATCAATTAAAATCCTCGTCAATCTTATTTCTGAATGGCTAAATCGGTGCAACTAATAATATTAATTAGTAATACACCGTTTTGGTGTCTTTTGCAAGCTTTCCCCCCAATTCCCTGTTTGCTTCCGTCAATGATTGACAGCCGCCGGCCAATGATTGACAGGCGGCAAAGAACAGAAATTCCAAGGGCCTTTCATGCCAAATTGAGCAGAAAACGGCCTGAAAAACGCAGCGGACTTTTCCTGTCAAAAGCGGGAAATCAATGGAATTTCATCCCATTCTCTGTTTGTTTCCGTCAATGATTGACAGCCGCCGGCCAATGATTGACAGTCTGCAAATAACAGAAGTTTCAAGGGCCTTTCATGCCAAATTGAGCAGAAAACGGCCTGAAAAACGCAGCGACTTTTCCTGTCAAAAGCGGGAAATCAATGGAATTTCATCCCATTCCCTGTTTGTTTCCGTCAATGATTGACAGCCGCCGGCCAATGATTGACAGTCTGCAAATAACAGAAGTTTCAAGGGCCTTTCATGCCAAATTGAGCAGAAAACGGCCTGAAAAACGCAGCGACTTTTCCTGTCAAAAGCGGGAAATCAATGGAATTTCATCCCATTCCCTGTTTGTTTCCGTCAATGATTGACAGCCGCCGGCCAATGATCGTCAATGATTGACAGCCGCCGGCCAATGATTGACAGTCCGCCCAAAGTGGGAAATAAATGGAATTTCATCCGATTTTAATGGGGAAAATAACTGGCTTTTCCCAGTAGACAAATGAATAGGGAAATGATGCCGAGCTAAAGGACTACAAGTCCCATCATGCCTTGCTAGCATCACCCAGTGGATGATGGGAATTGTAGTCCCAAGACTGGGACTTCTAGCTGTTTGGGGACTACAGTTCCCATCCTCCCTGACCACTGGGCCTGCTAGCAAGGCATGATGGGAGTTGGGGGACTACAGTTCCCATCATCCCTGGGACTACAATTCCCATCATCCCTGGGACTACAATTCCCATCATCACTGGGTCTGTTAGCTAGGCATGATGGGAGTTTGGGGACTACAATTCCCATCATCCCTGGGACTACAATTCCCATCATCCCTGGGACTACAATTCCCATCATCCCTGACCACTGGGCCTGCTAGCAAGGCATGATGGGAGTTTGGGGACTACAATTCCCATCATCCCTGGGACTACAATTCCCATCCTCCCTGGAACTACAATTCCCATCATCCCTGGGACTACAGTTCCCATCATCCCTGGGACTACAATTCCCATCATCCCTGGGACTACAATTCCCATCATCCCTGACCACTGGGCCTGCTAGCAAGGCATGACAGGAGGAACGGGACTACAATTCCCATCATCCATGAAAACTGGGCCCTCCAGCTGTTTGGGGACTACAGTTCCCATCATGCCTAGCTAGCAAGTCCAGTGGTCAGGGATGATGGGAACTGTAGTCCAAAAACAGCTGGAGGGCCACGTTTTGGGACTACAATTCCCATCATCCCCGGGACTACAATTCCCATCATCACTGGGACTACAATTCCCATCATCCCTGGGACTACAATTCCCATCATCCCCGGGACTACAATTCCCATCATCACTGGGACTACAATTCCCATCATCCCTGGGACTACAATTCCCATCATCACTGGGTCTGTTAGCTAGGCATGATGGGAGTTTGGGGACTACAATTCCCATCATCCCTGGGACTACAATTCCCATCATCCCTGGGACTACAATTCCCATCATCACTGCTAGCAAGGCATGATGGGAGTTTGGGGACTACAATTCCCATCATCCCTGGGACTACAATTCCCATCATCCCTGGGACTACAATTCCCATCATCCCTGACCACTGGGCCTGCTAGCAAGGCATGATGGGAGTTTGGGGACTACAATTCCCATCATCCCTGGGACTACAATTCCCATCCTCCCTGGGACTACACTTCCCATCATCCATGAAAACTGGGCCCTCCAGCTGTTTGGGGACTACAGTTCCCATCATCCCTGACGACTGGTCCATAGATGGGGACTATAGTTCCCATCATGCCTAGCTAGCAAGTCCAGTGGTCAGGGATGATGGGAACTGTAGTCCAAAAACAGCTGGAGGGCCCAGTTTGGGGACTACAGTTCCCATCATCCCTGACCACTGGGCCTGCTAGCAAGGCATGATGGGAGTTCGGGGACTACAATTCCCATCATCACTGGGACTACAATTTCCATCATCCACTGGGCCTGCTAGCAAGGCATGATGGGAGTTTGGGGACTACAATTCCCATCATCACCGGGACTACAGTTCCCATCATCCCTGACCACTGGGCCTGCTAGCAAGGCATGATGGGAGTTGTAGTGCCGAAACTGCAAGAGGGCCCAGTTTTGGGACTACAATTCCCATCATGCCTAGCTAGCGGGACCAGGGGTCAGGGATGATGGGAACTGTAGTCCCAAAACTGGGCCCTCCAGCTGCTTGTGGACTACAACTCCCATCATGCCTAGCTAGCAGGCCCAGTGGTCAAGGATGATGGGAATTGTAGTCCCAGGGAGGATGGGAATTGTAGTCCCAGGGAGGATGGGAACTTTAGTCCCCAAACTCCCATCATGCCTTGCTAGCAGGCCCAGTGGATGATGGGCATTGTAGTCCCCAGACTGGGCCCTCCAGCTGTTTCGGGACTACAAATCCCATCATGCCTTGCTAGCCGGCCCAGTGGTCAGGGATGATGGGAATTGTAGTCCCAGGGATGATGGGAATTGTAGTCCCAGGGAGGATGGGAATTGTAGTCCCAGGGATGATGGGAACTGTAGTCCCAGGGATGATGGGAATTGTAGTTCCAGGGAGGATGGGAATTGTAGTCCCAGGGATGATGGGAATTGTAGTCCCCAAACTCCCATCATGCCTTGCTAGCAGGCCCAGTGGTCAGGGATGATGGGAACTGTAGTCCCAGGGAGGATGGGAATTGTAGTTCCAGGGAGGATGGGAATTGTAGTCCCAGGGATGATGGGAATTGTAGTCCCCAACCTCCCATCATGCCTTGCTAACAGGCCCAGTGGTCAGGGATGATGGGAATTGTAGTCCCAGGGATGATGGGAATTGTAGTCCCAGGGATGATGGGAACTGTAGTCCCAGGGATGATGGGAATTGTAGTCCCAGGGAGGATGGGAATTGTAGTCCCAGGGAGGATGGGAATTGTAGTCCCAGGGATGATGGGAATTGTAGTCCCCAAACTCCCATCATGCCTTGCTAGCAGGCCCAGTGGTCAGGGATGATGGGAATTGTAGTCCCAGGGATGATGGGAATTGTAGTCTCAGGGAGGATGGGAATTGTAGTCCCAGGGAGGATGGGAACTTTAGTCCCCAAACTCCCATCATGCCTTGCTAGCAGGCCCAGTGGTCAGGGATGATGGGAATTGTAGTCCCAGGGATGATGGGAATTGTAGTCTCAGGGAGGATGGGAATTGTAGTCCCAGGGAGGATGGGAACTTTAGTCCCCAAACTCCCATCATGCCTTGCTAGCAGGCCCAGTGGTCAGGGATGATGGGAATTGTAGTCCCAGGGATGATGGGAATTGTAGTCCCAGGGATGATGGGAACTGTAGTTCCAGGGAGGATGGGAATTGTAGTCCCTAACTCTTGCTAGCAGCTGGCGGGCCAAAACAGCTACAATTCCCATCATGCATAGCTAGCAGGCCCAGTGATGATGGGAATTGTAGTCCCCAAACCAAACTCCCACCAATAATAATACGAATAATACGAATAATAGTTCTAATAATTCTAATCATAAGACTAATATGACTAATAATACGAATGGGTTATGGCCAATAATAATAACCAGGGGACTGGGAAACGGATCATGGGAATTGTAGTCCCCAAAGAAAACTCCCGCCAATAATAATTCTAATAATACTAATAATAAATACTAATAATACTATTGGGTTAGGGGAAATAATAATAATAATAATAATAATAATAATAATAATAATAATAATAATGGGAAACTCATAAAGGGAATTGCAGTCCCCAAAGAAAACTCCCGCCAATAATAATTCTAATAATACTAATAATAAATACTAATAATACTATTGGGTTAGGGGAAATAATAATAATAATAATAATAATAATAATAATAATAATAATAATAATGGGAAACTCATAAAGGGAATTGCAGTCCCCAAACAAAACTCCCGCCAATAATAATTCTAATAATACTAATAATAAATACTAATAATACTATTGGGTTAGGGGAAATAATAATAATAATAATAATAATAATAATAATAATAATAATAATGGGAAACTCATAAAGGGAATTGTAGTCCCCAAACAAAACTCCCACCAATAATAATTCTAATAATACTAATAATAAATACTAATAATACTATTGGGTTAGGGGAAATACTAATAGTAATAATAATAATAATAATAATAATAATAATAATGGGTCATGGGAAACTCATAAAGGGAATTGTAGTCCCCAAACAAAACTCCCACCAATAATAATTCTAATAATACTAATAATAAATACTAATAATACTATTGGGTTAGGGGAAATAATAATAGTAATAATAATAATAATAATAATAATAATAATAATAATAATAATGGGAAACTCATAAAGGGAATTGTAGTCCCCAAACAAAACTCCCACCAATAATAATACTAATCACACTAATAATACTAATGGATTACGTCAAATAATAATAATAATAATAATAATAATAATAATAATAATATTCATGGAAAAAGCAATAATGGGAATTCTAGTCCCCCAAAACCAGCCAGAAACCCAAACCTTTTCCCTTTCCTTCATTCCCCCTCTATCGATGATCAGTTAATTAATGACCCCGGCCGATAACGAAGGTTGCTCATTAACCGAGGGCCCAGCCAGGGCCAAAGTCCTCTCCCTTCGGACTCCAAAATCCGCATTTTTCCACCCAAATCGGACGTCTCTTTCTCTCTCTCTTTCTGGGGGGAAAATGGATCAATTTATGATTTTCGTCGTTTCCGCGCTGGTCCTGGGTTCGAATCTCGGACGAATAGAAAGCCAGGAAGCTGTGGAAGTGGAGAGGGTGAGAATAATCATCATAATTAATAAGGATTAATAAGGATTAATAAGGATTAATAAGGATTAATAAGGATTGATAAGGATTAATAAGGATTAATAAGGATTGATAAGGATTAATAAGGATTAATAAGGATTAATAAGGATTAATAAGGATTAATAAGGATTAATAATAATTAATGATCTATGATAATGGATCGGATTTTATTTGCATCAGCCTCTAGCAATCAAAGAAAATCAAATGCGCCGGAAATCATAATAAAAATGATAATAATCAGCCGGCTAATAATGATAATAAGGATGATTAATAAGGATTAATGAGGATTAATGATCTATGATAATCGATCGGATTTTATTTGCATCAGCCTCTAGCAATCAAAGAAAATCAAATGCGCCGGAAATCATAATAAAAATAATGCGAAGAATGATAAGAATCAGCCGGCTAATAATGATTACTAAGGATTAATAAGGATTAATGATCTATGATAATCGATCGGATTTTATTGGCATCAGCCTCTAGAAATAAAATAAAATGGAATGCGCCGGAAAGAAGAATAAAAATAATGCGAAGAATGATACCATTCTGCCGGCTAATAATGAGAATAATGATAATTAATGATTAATGATTATCATTAATGATAATTAATGATTAATCATGATTAATCATGATGAATAAATAAGAAGAATAGATCAGAAGAAGCTGGGCCAAGCAGAGGGTGATGGTTGCTGGGCTGGGGAACCGCTAATATTGCTAATAATGATAATAATCAGCTGGTTAATAATAATAATAATAATAATAATAATAATAATAATAATAATAATAAATAATGATTAATAAATAAGAAGAATAGATCAGAAGAAGCTAGCCCAAGCAGAGGGTGAGGGTTGCGGGCTGGGGAACCGCTAATATTGCTAATAATGATAATAATCAGCTGGCTAATAATGATGATAATAATAATAATAATAATTAATAATGATTAATAAATAAGAAGAATAGATGAGAAAAAGCTAGCCCAAGCAGAGGGCTGGGGAACAGCCTGAGACTTGATGGGCAGGAGGGAGCGGGGCGGAAGGAAGGAAGGGCTGGTTAATAGTAATAATAATGATTAATAATAATATTAATAGTAATAATAATAATATCAGAAGAAGCTGGGCCAAGCAGAGGGTGA
>NC_135673.1:117500-155000 GCF_964188315.1 Podarcis muralis | reverse complement strand
AGTTTCCTTTTATTTTTATCTTATTTTATTTAAATTTAATATATTTAATTTTAAATATTTAGATATTAAAATTGAAATGTTTAACTATCAAGACTTAAATATTTAAATCTTAATATTAAAATTTTCATATTAATATTAAAATTCAATATATTTAATTTTAAATATTTAGATATTAAAATTGAAATGTTTAAATATCAAGATTTAAATATTTAAATCTTAATATTAAAATTAAAATTCAATATATTAAATTTTATATATTTAGATACGTATTAAAATTTAAATGTTTAAATATCAAGAATAAATTTTAAGTTAAATACTAACATTAAAATTTTAATATTTCAATATTTCAATTTTAATATTAACATTACATTTTAATCTATTTACTTTTGAATTCTGTATGTATTTGAATAAATGGAGTAATTTTTCAATATTGAAATTTCAATATTGAAATATTGAAATTTTAATATTGAAATATTGAAATTTTAATATTGAAATATTGAAATTTTAATTTTGAAATATTGAAATTTCAATATTGAAATATTGAAATATTGAAATGTTAATATTGAAATATTGAAATTTTAATATTGAAATATTGAAATTTTAATATTGAAATTTTAATATTGAAATATTGAAATATTAATATTGAAATTTTGAAATATTAATATTGAAATTTTGAAATATTAATGTTGAAATATTGAAATTTTAATATTTCAATCCCAAAATTCAAATATTGAACATTTAAAGATTTAAAAATGGAATATTAGAATGTTAATATTTAAATATTTAAATAAATAATTTACATATTTATCAATTATTCCAATTAGGCAAGGGGCGTGCCGGTCCTACACCCAGGACTACCAGAAGGGCGCCGAAGCAGGAAGGTTCACCTTCCAGAATGCAAGTAAGTGCCTTGATTATTATTATTATTATTATTATTATTATTATTATTATTATTATTAATTATTATTTTATTATTATTATTTTATTATTTTATTATTTATTATTTTATTATTCAATTCTATTTTATTATTTGTTTTGTTTTTGTTTTTGACTTATTTTTATTTCATTTTGCCTAAATCCTAAAATCTCTTTTTCAATTAAATTCTCCTCCTCCTCCTCTCTACTCATCCCGCACGTTCTTCCTCCATGAATCGAGCCTTTGAACCCTCAACCAAATCTCCTTTTGATATATCTAATTTCTCTCTCCTGTAAGAATATATTATTGTTGTTATTACCATTATAATTATTATTATTATTATTATTATTATTATTATTATTATTATTATTATTATTATCTCTACTTGTCCCGCACATTGTTCCTCCATGAATCAAGTCTTTGTATATATCTAATTTTTCTCTCTCCCTCCTCTCATATATATATATATATATATATATATATATATATATATATATATATATATATATAAAATCATATATATAAAATCATATTATTATTATTATTATTATTATTATTATTATTATTATCATCATCATCTTATTATTATTCATTAATTTTTCTCTCTCCCATTTTACGATAATAATATATATAATTATTATTATTATTAATATTATTATTATTATTATTATTATTATTATCATCACCATCATCACCATCATATTGTTATTATTATTTATTAATTTTTCTCTCTCCCTCTTATCTATATTATTATTATTATTATTCTCATTTATTATTATTATTATTATTATTATTATTATTATCATCATCTTATTATTATTCATTAATTTTTCTCTCTCCCATTTTACGATAATAATATATATAATTATTATTATTATTAATATTATTATTATTATTATTATTATTATTATTATTATTATCATCACCATCATCACCATCATATTGTTATTATTATTTATTAATTTTTCTCTCTCCCTCTTATCTATATTATTATTATTATTATTCTCATTTATTATTATTATTATTATTCTCATTTATTATTATTATTATTATTCTCATTTATTATTATTATTATTCTCATTTATTATTATTATTATTATTCTCATTTATTATTATTATTATTATTCTCATTTATTATTATTATTATTATTATTATTATTATTATTCTCATTTATTATTATTATTATTTATTATTATTATTGTTGTTATTATTATTTATTATTATTATTATTATCATTAGGGTGGAAGGCGCACGGCGAGACCTACGTGGCGCGCGCCGACCCCGACGTGTTCGCCATCTTGGTCACGGAGAAGAACAGCACCCACGGCCTCAGCACCAGCGCCAAGCTCTATGGTGCGTCCCAATCCGGGGGGAGGGAACTCCCCGCAACTTGGAAATCTAGCTACTCTCTATCTGGACTAGGGAACTCCCCGCAACACCTGGAGGACCTGGAGAGGTCCCTTCCCTCTCTATGATCCATTCACTCTCTATGATTCCCTACTAAACCCTTCCCTCTCTATGGTCCCCGAAAAACCGCCTGGAGGACCGAGAGAGGCTCCTTCCCTCTCTATGATCCATTCACTCTCTATGATCCCCTAGTAACCACCTGGAGGACCAAGAGAGGCTCCTTCCCTCTCTATCATCCTTTCCCTCTCTATGATCCCTTCCCTCTCTATGATCCCCGAAAAACCGCCTGGAGGACATAGAGAGGTCCCTTCCCTTTCTATGATCCCTTGCAAGGGGGTCAGGCTAGATGACCTGGAGAGGTCCCTTTGCTCTCTATGGTCCCCTGATAACCGCCTGGAGGACCTAGAGAGGCCCCTTCCCTCTCTATGATCTATTCACTCTCTATGATCCCCTAGGAACCACCTGGAGGACCCAGAGAGGCCCCTTCCCTCTCTATGATCCATTCACTCTCTATGATCCCTTCCCTCTCTATGATCCCTTGCAAGGGGGGTCAGGCTGGATGACCTGGAGAGGTCCCTTTCCTCTCTATGGTCTCCTGATAACTGCCTGGAGGACCTAGAGAGGCCCCCTCCCTCTCTATCATCCTTTCCCTCTCTATGATCCCTTCCCTCTCTATGATTCCCTAATAACCACCTAGAGAGGTCCCTTCCCTCTCTATGATCCCTTGCAAGGGGGTCAGGCTGGAGGACCTGGAGGAGTCCCTTCCCTCTCTATGATCCCTTAAAACCGCCTGGAGGACCTAGAGAGGCCCCTTCCCTCTCTATCATCCTTTCCCTCTCTATGATCCCTTCCTTCTCTATGATTCCCTAATAACCGCCTGGAGGACCTAGAGAGGCCCCTTCCCCCTCTATCATCCTTTCCCTCTCTATCATCCTTTCCTTCTCTATGATCCCCTAGTAACCACCTGGAGGATCTAGAGAGGCCCCTTCCCTCTCTATGATCCCTTCCCTCTCTATGGTCCCCAAAAAACTTCCTGGATGACCTGGAGGAGTCCCTTCCCTCTCTATGATCCCTTAAAACCGCCTGGGGGACCTAGAGAGGCACCTTTCCTCTCTATGTTCCCCTAATACCCACCAGGAGGACCTAGAGAGGCCCCTTTCCTCTCTATAGTCCCCCAATACCCACCTGGAGGGGTCCCTTCCCTCTCTATGATCCCTGGATGTCCTAGAGGTCCCTTCCATCTCTATGATCCCTTGCAAGGGGGTCAGGCTGGATGACCTGGAGGGGTCCCTTCCCTCTCTATGATCCCTGGATGTCCTAGAGGTCCCTTCCCTCTCTATGATCCCTTGCAAGGGGGTCAGGCTGGATGACCTGGAGGGGTCCCTTCCCTCTCTATGATCCCTGGATGTCCTAGAGGTCCCTTCCATCTCTATGATCCCTTGCAAGGGGGTCAGGCTGGATGACCTGGAGGGGTCCCTTCCCTCTCTATGATCCCCTAAAAACCACCTGGAGGACCTAGAGAGACCCCTTCCCTCTCTATGGTCCCCTAGTACTCACCTGGAGGGCCCCTTCCCTCTCTATGATCCCTTCCCTCTCTATGACCCACGTCTCTCCTTGCAGGACGAACCCCGGCGCTGAGGGAGGACCTGGTGGAGGACTTCCGGCGGCGGGCCCTCGCACTGGGGATCCCAGAGGAGGCCATCTTTGTCCTGAGCAACCAAGGTGAGTTGTGGGTGGGGTGGGGTGGGGGGTTCGAATTTCACGGATTTGCACACTTCTGACACCAATGTTGCACGTTCGCACGTTTCAGACACCCGTGTTGCGCATTCGAACATCTCTGACACCCGTGTTGCCCATTTGCACGTTTCTTACACCAATCTCGCACGTTCCCTCGTTTCTGACACCCATGTTACACACTTTGCTGAGCACTTCTGACCCTGATGTTGCACACTTCTGACACCCATGTTGCACACTTTGCGGGTTCAAATTCCTGCCTACTTCTGACACCCATGTTGCACACTTCTGACACCCATGTTGCACACTTTGCGGGTTCAAATTCCTGCCTACTTCTGACACCCATGTTGCACACTTCTGACACCCATGTTGCACACTTTGCGGGTTCAAATTCCTGCCTACTTCTGACACCCAGGTTGCACACTTCTGACACCCATGTTGCACACTTTGCGGGTTCAAATTCCTGCCTACTTCTGACACCCATGTTGCACACTTCTGACACCCATGTTGCACACTTTGCGGGTTCAAATTCCTGCCTACTTCTGACACCCAGGTTGCACACTTCTGACACCCATGTTGCACACTTTGCGGGTTCAAATTCCTGCCTACTTCTGACACCCAGGTTGCACACTTCTGACACCCATGTTGCACCTCCGAACACGGGTTCAAATCCCTTCTCTCTTCCCACAGGGGAGTGCGTCCCGCCCAAGGCCGAAGATGCGCCCCAGGTAAGTGACCCCCCCCAAGGGGACCCCCGTTGCACCCTGGGACCTCCGTTCCCCCACTTCTGACACCCATGTTGCACGTTCCCACGTTTCGACCTCGCACCCGCGCTCTTTTCCAGGAGAGGGTGCGCAGGACCCCCTTGTTCGAGGAGGAAGGCTCGGCCGACGGATTCGCACCCGCGTTCCCGGACGTCAAGGAAGGTGGGTTTGGCACGCTACCTTTCACCATGCAGGGAGTTCCCCAGATTTCGCACGCTACTCCGTCAGATTTCGCACGCTACTTTTCACGAGGCAGGGAGTTCCCCAGATTTCACATTGTACTTAGGCAGGGAGTTCCACAGATTTTGCACGCTACCTTTCACCATGCAGGGAGTTCCCCAGATTTCGCACGCTACTCCGTCAGATTTCGCACGCTCCTTAGTCAGATTTCGCACGCTCCTTACTCAGATTTCGCACGCTCCTTACTCAGATTTCGCACACTCCTTAGTCAGATTTCGCACGCTCCTTACTCAGATTTCGCACGCTCCTTAGTCAGATTTCGCACGCTCCTTAGTCAGATTTCGCACGCTCCTTACTCAGATTTCGCACACTCCTTACTCAGATTTCGCACGCTCCTTACTCAGATTTCGCACGCTACCTAGTCAGATTTCGCACGCTCCTTAGTCAGATTTCGCACGCTCCTTAGTCAGATTTCGCACGCTCCTTAGTCAGATCTCGCACGCTCCTTTTCACGAGGCTGGAAGTTCCCCCGATTCCCACTTCCTCTTCCTCTCCAGCCGACTGCCAGCTGCCCCGGGACGCCGGCCCCTGCCTGGGCGCCGAGTTGCGCTTCTTCTACAACGCCAGCGCACGGTCGTGCCAGAGCTTCCTCTACGGCGGTTGCCTGGGCAACGCCAACCGCTTCCTGTCCGAACGGGCCTGTCTCCAGACGTGCCGGACCGAAGGTGAGACGCTCTAGGAAGCTTTGAAGCACTTCCTCTTCCTGTGGAGCCTCTCTAGGAAGGTCTCCCCAACTTCCTCTGGCTCCCACTTCCTGTGGAGCCTCTCTAGGAAGGTCTCCCCAACTTCCTCTGGCTCCCACTTCCTGTGGAGCCTCTCTAGGAAGGTCTCCCCAACTTCCTCTTCCTCCGGCTCCCACTTCCTTCCAGCTCCCACTTCCTCTGGATCCTCTCTAGGAACCTCTCCCTAACTTCCTCTTCCCCCCACTTCCCCTTCCTGTGGAAGCCTCTCTAGGAGCATCTCCCCAACTTCCCCTTCCTGTGAAGATCTCTAGGAACATCTCCCCACTTCCTTCCAGCTCCCACTTCCTCTGGATCCTCTCTAGGAACCTCTCCCTAACTTCCTCTTCCCCCCACTTCCCCTTCCTGTGGAAGCCTCTCTAGGAACATCTCCCCAACTTCCCCTTCCTGTGAAGATCTCTAGGAACCCCTCCCCAACTTCCTCTTCCTCTGGCTCCCACTTCCTGTGGAGCCTCTCTAGGAACGTCTCCCCAACTTCCTTTTCCTTTCTGATTGGTTCCTCCAGCCAGGGGCGGGGACCCACTTCCTCTTCCTCTGGCTCCCTCTTCCTCCGGCTCCCACTTCCTCTACTGCCCACTTCCTCTTCTTCCAGCTGCCACTTCCTCTCCCCCCCCGGAGCCTCTCTAGGAACGTCTCCCCAACTTTCTCTTTTCCCACTTCCTCCTGGAGCCTCTCTAGGAGCGTTGCCCCAACTTCCTCTTCCTCCAGCTCCCACTTCCTCTTCCCCCTGGAGTCTCTCTAGGAACACCTCCCCAACTTCCCTCTTCCTCTGGCTCCCACTTCCTCCAGCTCCCACTTCCTCTGGCTCCCACTTCCAACAGCTCCCACTTCCTGTTTAGCCTCTCTAGGCACCTCTCCCCAACTTCCCCCCACTTCCCCTTCCTCCTCTCTAGGAACATCTCCCCAACTTCCTCTTCCTCCAGCTCCCACTTCCTCTGGCTCTTCCTTTTCCTCCAGCTCCCACATCCTCTTCCCCCAGAGCCTCTCCCCAACTTACTCTTCCTTTTTCCTCCAAACCCTCTCTAGGAACGTCTCCCCAACTTCCTCTTCCTCCGGCTCCCACTTCCTCTGCAGCCTCTCTACTTCTCCCCAACTTCCTCTCCCCAACTTTCTCCCCAACTTCCTCTCCCTCCACCTCCCACTTCCCCTTCCTGTGGAGCCTCTCTAGGAATGTCCACTGAAACTCTCCTCTCCCCCAGCCGCCTGCCCATCACCCCTGGAGCGCCCTCTCCGTCAAAATTTCTCTTCCTCTTGCTCCCACTTCCTTTCCCCGGCTCCCACTTCCTCTTCCCCCGGCTCCCCCTTCCTATTCCCCCCAAGCCTCTCTAGGAACGTCCCCCCAACTTCCTCTCCTTCCGGCTCCCACTTCCTCTTCCTCTGGCTCCCACTTCCTCTCTAGGAACCTCTCCCCAACTTCATTCTCCTCTTGCTCCCACTTTCTCTTCCCCCCACTTCCCCTTCCTGTGTAGCCTCTCTAGGAATGCCCACTGAAGCTCTCCTCTCCCCCAGCTGCCTGCCGCCTGCCCATTACCCCCGGAGCGCCCTGTCCGTCAAAATTTCTCTTCCTCCGGCTCCCACTTCCTCTCTAGGAACCTCTCCCCAATTTCATTCTCCTCCTGCTCCCACTTCCTCTTCCTCCGGCTCCCCCTCCCTCTTCCTCCTGGAGCCTCTCTAGGAACCTCTCCCCAACTTCCTCCAGCTCCCACTTCCTCTCTAGGAATGTCTCCCCAACTTCCTCTTCCTCCGGCTCCCACTTCCTGTGGATCCTCTCTAGGAATGCCCACTGAAGCTCTCCTCTCCCCCAGCCGCCTGCCGCCTGCCAATCACCCCCGGAGCCACCTGTCCGTCAACCTTCTGGGCCTTTGACGCCTCGCGCGGCGCCTGCCTCACTTTCCGGGGCTGCCACCAGTCTCTGTCTCCCACTTCCTCTTCCTCCCACTTCCTCTCTAGGAACGTCTCCCCAACTTCCTCTTCCTCCAGCTCCCACTTCCTCTTCCCCCCAGAACCTCTCTAGGAATGTCTCCCCAACTTCCTCTTCCTCCAGCTCCCACTTCCTGTGGAGCCTCTCTAGCAACCTCTCCCCAACTTCCTCTTCCTCCGGCCCCCACTTCCTGTGGAGCCGCTCTAGGAATGTCTACTGAAACTCTCCTCTGCCCTGTCCGTCAAAATTTCTCTTCCTCCAGCTCCCACTTCCTCTTCCCCCCAACTTCCTCTCCCTCCACCTCCCACTTCCTCTGCAGCCTCTCTACTTCTCCCCAACTCCCTCTTCCTCCAGCTCCCACTTCCTCTACCTCCCACTTCCTCCGGCCCCCACTTCCTGTGGAGCCTCTCTAGGAATGCCCACTGAAGCTCTCCTCTCCCCCAGCCGCCTGCCCATCAAAGTTTCTCTCCCTCTGGCTCCCACTCCCTCTTCCCTCCCACTTCCTCTTCCGGCTCCCACTTCCTCTGTCTCCCACTTCCTCCGGCTCCCACTTCCTCTTCCCTCCCACTTCCTCTCCCTCCACCTCCCACTTCCTATGGAGCCCCTCTAGGAATCTCCACTGAAGCTCTCCTCTCCCCCAGCCGCCTGCCAATCACCCTCATGGGGGGAGAGGTTCTTCTCCCACTTCCTCTTCCCCCGGCTCCCACTTCCTCCGGCCCCCACTTCCTGTGGAGCCTCTCTAGGAAGGCCCACTGAAGCTCTCCTCTCCCCCAGCTGCCTGCCGCCTGCCCGTCACCCCCGGAGCCCCCTGTCCGTCAAAATTTCTCTTCCCCCGGCTCCCACTTCCTCTTCCTCCGGCTCCCCCTTCCTCTTCCTCCTGGAGCCTCTCTAGGAACCTCTCCCCAACTTCCTCCAGCTCCCCCTTCCTCTCTAGGAATGTCTCCCCAACTTCCTCTTCCTCCGGCTCCCACTTCCTGTGGATCCTCTCTAGGCACCTCTCCCTCACCTCCGCTCCTCTCCCCCAGCCGCCTGCCGCCTGCCAATCACCCCCGGAGGTCCCTGTCCGTCAACCTTCTGGGCCTTTGACTCCGCCCAGGGCGCCTGCCTCACTTTCCGGGGCTGTGGGGACAACGCCAACAGTCTCTGTCTCCCACTTCCTCTTCCTCTGGCTCCCACTTCCTCTGGCTCCCACTTGCTCTTCCTCCCACTTCCTCTCCCCCGGAGCCTCTCTAGCACCCTTTCCCCAACTTCCTCTGCCTCTGTCTCCCACTTCCTCTTCCTCCGGCTCCCACTTCCTCTTCCTGTGGAGCCTCTCTAGGAACAACTCCCCAACTTCCTCTTCCTCGTCTCCCACTTCCTCTGACTTCCACTTCCTCTTCCTCCAGCTCCCACTTCCTCTGGTTCCCATTTCCTCTTCCCCCTCCTTGGAACCTCTCCCCAACTTCCTCTTCCTTCCATTCCCACTTCCTCTTCCTGTGGAGCCTCTCTAGGAACGTCTCCCCAACTTTCTCTTTTCCCACTTCCTCCTGAGCCTCTCTAGGAATGTCCCCCCAACTTCCTCTCCCTCCACCTCCCACTTCCTCTGGCTCCCACTTCCTCTCTAGGAACGTCTCCCCAACTTCCTCTTCCTTCAGCTCCCACTTCCTCCAGCTCCCACTTCCTCTCCCCCCCCCAAGAACCTCTCTAGGAATGTCTCCCCAACTCCCTCTTCCTCCAGCTCCCACTTCCTCTACCTCCCTCTTCCTCTGGCTCCCACTTCCTCTTCCCCCCAACTTCCTCTCCCTCCACCTCCCACTTCCTCTGCAGCCTCTCTACTTCTCCCCAACTCCCTCTTCTTCCAGCTCCCTCTTCCTCCGGCTCCCACTTCCTGTGGAGCCTCTCTAGGCACCTCTCCCTCACCTCCGCTCCTCTCCCCCAGCTGCCTGCCGCCTGCCAATCACCCCCGGAGCGCCCTGTCCGTCAACCTTCTGGGCCTTTGACTCCGCCCAGGGCGCCTGCCTCACTTTCCGGGGCTGCGGGGCCAACGCCAACAGTCTCTGTCTCCCACTTCCTCTTCCTCCAGCTCCCACTTCCTCTTCCCCCCAACTTCCTCTCCCTCCACCTCCCACTTCCTCTGCAGCCTCTCTACTTCTCCCCAACTTCCTCTTCCTCTGGCTTCCACTTCCTCTGGAGCCTCTCTACTTCTCCCCAACTCCCTCTTCCTCCAGCTCCCACTTCCTCTACCTCCCTCTTCCTCTGGCTCCCACTTCCTCTTCCCCCCAACTTCCTCTCCCTCCACCTCCCACTTCCTCTGCAGCCTCTCTACTTCTCCCCAACTCCCTCTTCTTCCAGCTCCCACTTCCTCCGGCTCCCACTTCCTGTGGAGCCTCTCTAGGCACCTCTCCCTCACCTCCGCTCCTCTCCCCCAGCTGCCTGCCGCCTGCCAATCACCCCCGGAGCGCCCTGTCCGTCAACCTTCTGGGCCTTTGACTCCGCCCAGGGCGCCTGCCTCACTTTCCGGGGCTGCGGGGCCAACGCCAACAGTCTCTGTCTCCCACTTCCTCTTCCTCCAGCTCCCACTTCCTCTTCCCCCCAACTTCCTCTCCCTCCACCTCCCACTTCCTCTGCAGCCTCTCTACTTCTCCCCAACTTCCTCTTCCTCTGGCTTCCACTTCCTCTGGAGCCTCTCTACTTCTCCCCAACTCCCTCTTCCTCCAGCTCCCACTTCCTCTACCTCCCTCTTCCTCTGGCTCCCACTTCCTCTTCCCCCCAACTTCCTCTCCCTCCACCTCCCACTTCCTCTGCAGCCTCTCTACTTCTCCCCAACTCCCTCTTCTTCCAGCTCCCACTTCCTCCGGCTCCCACTTCCTGTGGAGCCTCTCTAGGCACCTCTCCCTCACCTCCGCTCCTCTCCCCCAGCCGCCTGCCGCCTGCCAATCACTCCCGGAGCCCCCTGTCCGTCAACCTTCTGGGCCTTTGACTCCGCCCAGGGCGCCTGCGTCACTTTCCGGGGCTGCGGGGACAACGCCAACAGTCTCTGTCTCCCACTTCCTCTTCCTCCAGCTCCCACTTCCTCTTCCCCCCAACTTCCTCTCCCTCCACCTCCCACTTCCTCTGCAGCCTCTCTACTTCTCCCCAACTTCCTCTCCCCAACTTTCTCCCCAACTTCCTCTTCCTCCCACTCCCTCTTCCTCCTGGAGCCTCTCTAGGAACCTCTCCCCAACTTCCTCCAGCTCCCCCCTTCCTCTCCAGGAATGTCTCCCCAACTTCCTCTTCCTCCGGCCCCCACTTCCTGTGGATCCTCTCTAGGCACCTCTCCCTCACCTCCGCTCCTCTCCCCCAGCCGCCTGCCGCCTGCCAATCACCCCCGGAGGGCCCTGTCCGTCAACCTTCTGGGCCTTTGACTCCGCCCAGGGCGCCTGCGTCACTTTCCGGGGCTGCGGGGACAACGCCAACAGTCTCTGTCTCCCACTTCCTCTTCCTCTGGCTCCCACTTCCTCTGGCTCCCACTTGCTCTTCCTCCCACTTCCTCTCCCCCGGAGCCTCTCTAGCACCCTTTCCCCAACTTCCTCTGCCTCTGTCTCCCACTTCCTCTTCCTCCAGCTCCCACTTCCTCTTCCTGTGGAGCCTCTCTAGGAACAACTCCCCAACTTCCTCTTCCTCGTCTCCCACTTCCTCTGACTTCCACTTCCTCTTCCTCCAGCTCCCACTTCCTCTGGTTCCCATTTCCTCTTCCCCCTCCTTGGAACCTCTCCCCAACTTCCTCTTCCTTCCATTCCCACTTCCTCTTCCTGTGGAGCCTCTCTAGGAACGTCTCCCCAACTTTCTCTTTTCCCACTTCCTCCTGAGCCTCTCTAGGAATGTCCCCCCAACTTCCTCTCCCTCCACCTCCCACTTCCTCTGGCTCCCACTTCCTCTCTAGGAACGTCTCCCCAACTTCCTCTTCCTTCAGCTCCCACTTCCTCCAGCTCCCACTTCCTCTCCCCCCCCCCCAGAACCTCTCTAGGAATGTCTCCCCAACTTCCTCTTCCTCCGGCTCCCACTTCCTGTGGAGCCTCTCTAGGAATGCCTACTGAAGCTCTCCTCTCCCCCAGCCGCCTGCCGCCTGCCAATCACCCCCGGAGCCCCCTGTCCGTCAACCTTCTGGGCCTTTGACTCCGCCCAGGGCGTCTGCGTCACTTTCCGGGGCTGCGGGGCCAACGCCAACAGTCTCTGTCTCCCACTTCCTCTTCCTCCAGCTCCCACTTCCTCTTCCCCCCAACTTCCTCTCCCTCCACCTCCCACTTCCTCTGCAGCCTCTCTACTTCTCCCCAACTTCCTCTCCCCAACTTCCTCCCCAACTTCCTCTTCCTCCGGCTTCCACTTCCTCTGGAGCCTCTCTACTTCTCCCCAACTCCCTCTTCCTCCAGCTCCCACTTCCTCTACCTCCCTCTTCCTCTGGCTCCCACTTCCTCTTCCCCCCAACTTCCTCTCCCTCCACCTCCCACTTCCTCTGCAGCCTCTCTACTTCTCCCCAACTCCCTCTTCTTCCAGCTCCCACTTCCTCCGGCCCCCACTTCCTGTGGAGCCTCTCTAGGCACCTCTCCCTCACCTCCGCTCCTCTCCCCCAGCCGCCTGCCGCCTGCCAATCACCCCCGGAGGGCCCTGTCCGTCAACCTTCTGGGCCTTTGACTCCGCCCAGGGCGCCTGCGTCACTTTCCGGGGCTGCGGGGAGAACGCCAACAAGTTCTACCTGGAGAAGGAGTGCAAGGAGTACTGCGGGGTCCTGGCCGAAGGTACCATTCATGATTAGTCACTATTATTCACTATTATTAATTACTAATAATAATAATAATAATAATAATAATAATAATAATAATAAGATTAAGATTATTGGGGAGAAGGTTCTAGTCCTCCTTGCCAACGCCAACAAGTGCAAGGAGTACTGCGGGGTCCTGGCCGAAGGTACCATTCATGATTAGTCACTATTATTCACTATTATTAATTACTAATAATAATAATAATAATAATAATAATAATAATAATAATAAGATTAAGATTATTGGGGAGAAGGTTCTAGTCCTCCTCGCCAACGCCAACAAGTGCAAGGAGTACTGCGGGGTCCTGGCCGAAGGTACCATTAATTATTAGTCACTATTATTCACTATTATTAATTACTATTATTATTATTATTATTATTAATATGAAGATGATTGGGGAGAAGGTTCTAGTCCTCCTCTCCCAGGCCCACAAGTTCTACCTGGAGAAGGAGTGCAAGGAGTACTGCGGGGTCCTGGCCGAAGGTACCATTCATGATTAGTCACTATTATTAATCACTATTATTATTATTATTAATTATTATTATTCATATGAAGATGATTGGGGAGAAGGTTCTAGTCCTCCTCTCCCACGCCCACAAGTTCTACCTGGAGAAGGAGTGCAAGGAGTACTGCGGGGTCCTGGCCGAAGGTACCATTCATGATTAGTCACTATTATTCACTATTATTAATTACTATTATTATTATTAATAATAATATGAAGATGATTGGGGAGAAGGTTCTAGTCCTCCTCTCCCAGGCCCACAAGTTCTACCTGGAGAAGGAGTGCAAGGAGTACTGCGGGGTCCTGGCCGAAGGTACCGTTAATGATTAGTCACTATTATTAATCACTATTATTAATTATTATTATTATTATTATTATTATTATTATTATTATTATTATTATTAATAATATGAAGATTATTGGGGAGAAGGTTCTAGTCCTCCTCGCCAACGCCAACAAGTGCAAGGAGTACTGCGGGGTCCTGGCCGAAGGTACCATTCATGATTAGTCACTATTATTCACTATTATTCACTATTTATTATTATTATTATTATTATTAGCATTACTATTATTATCATTATCATTATTAATTATTATTATTATTATTATTATTAGGAAAAGGTTCTAGTCCTCATCGCTGAAAGATGACCAAAATCAAGTTGTTTATTATCATTATTATTATTATTATTTGCATTATTATTATTACCATTATTTATTATGATTATTTGCATTATTATGATTATTTGCATTACTATTACTATTATCATTATTTATTATTATTATTATGATTATTTGCATTATTATTATGATTATTTGCATTATTATTATGAATATTTGCATTATTATTACTATTACTATTATCATTATCATTATTATTATTATTATTATTATTATTATTATTATTTGCATTATTATCACCATTACTATTATCATTATTTATTATTATTATTTGCATTATTATTACTATTATTTGCATTATTACTATTACTAATACTATTATCATTATCAATTATTATTAGCATTATTATTATTATTACTATTATTATTATGTACATTACTATTACTATTATCATTATCATTTATTATTATTATTATTTGCATTATTATTACTATTACCATTACCATTACCATTATTTATTATTATTATTTGCATTATTATTATCATTATGATTATTAATAATAATATTAATATTGTTGGGGGGAAAGGTGGCTGAAAGATGACCAAAATATAGTTGTTCTGTTGTTTCTTAATTTATTATTATTATTATTATTATTATTATTATTATTATTATTATTATTATTATTATTTTTAGACTGCGTCAAGAACCACACAGCTACTTACTTGAATCTATCACTATTAATAATAATAATAATAATAATAATAATAATAATAATAAAATAAATGATATACTATATTATTATTATTATTATTATTATTATTATTATTATTATTATTATTATTTGCATTATTATCACCATTACTATTATCATTATTTATTATTATTATTTGCATTATTATTACTATTATTTGCATTATTACTATTACTAATACTATTATCATTATCAATTATTATTAGCATTATTATTATTACTACTATTATTATTATGTACATTACTATTACTATTATCATTATCATTTATTATTATTATTTACATTATTATTATTATTTGCATTATTATTACTATTACCATTACCATTATTTATTATTATTATTTGCATTATTATTATCATTATGAACCACACGGCTACCTACTTGAATCTATTACTATTATTATTATTATTATTATTATTATTATTATTATTATTAATGCCATTCATATCATTAGTAATATTATTAATACTAATCTTCCCCTCATTAATCAAGGTCTCCTCTCCTCGTTAGGCGACGACGACTTCCTGCGTCTGACGGCGCCCTGAGGTCACCCGCCGTCAATCAAACTTGCAACCTGTCAATCAACCAATAAAGGCGGGCTCTTCATGATCAAAGCGGAGCGTTCCATTTCTTTTAAAGGGGGGGTTGCTCTTAATTATCCAATTATTAAAAGGGGAGGCTTCTTAATTATCTAAACGGAGCGTTCCATTTCTTCAAATGGGGGGGGGGTCTTAATTATCAAAACGGATCATTCCATTTATTTAAAGGGGGATTTTCTTAATTATAACAACGGAGCATTCCATTTAATTCAAGGGGGGCTCTTAATGATCAAAACGGATCATTCCATTTATTTAAAGGGGGATTTTCTTAATTATAACAACGGAGCATTCCATTTAATTCAAGGGGGGCTCTTAATTATCTAAATGGATCATTCCATTTATTTATAGGGGGGTTTTCTTAATGATCTAAACGGATCATTCCATTTATTTAAAGGGGGATTTTCTTAATTATCTAAGCGGATCGTTCCATTTATTTAAAGGGGGGCTCTTAATTATATGAATGGAGCATTCCATTTATTTAAAGGGGGATTTTCTTAATTATAAAAACGGAGCGTTCCATTTATTTATAGGGGTATTTTCTTAATTATCTAAACGGATCATTCCATTTATTTAAAGGGGGATTTTCTTAATTATAACAACGGAGCATTCCATTTAATTCAAGGGGGGCTCTTAATTATATGAATGGAGCATTCCATTTATTTAAAGGGGGATTTTCTTAATTATCTAAACGGATCATTCCATTTATTTCTAGGGGGATTTTCTTAATTATCAAAACGGAGCATTCCATTTATTTAAAGGGGGGTTTCTTAATGATCTAAACGGATCATTCCATTTATTTAAAGGGGGGCTCTTAATTATCTAAACGGATCATTCCATTTAAGGGGGGCTCCTAATTATCTAAACGGATCATTCCATTTATTTAAAGGGGGGGCTTAATTATCTTAACGGATCATTACATTTATTTAAACGGGTTTTTTTCTTAATTATAAAAACGGATCATTCCATTTATTTAAAGGGGAGGGATTTCTTAATTATCTAACTGGATCGTTCCAATTCTCCCAAAAGGTGGGGGTTTAATTATCAAAACGGAGCGTTCCAATTATTCAAAGGGGGGTTTAATTTTCTAAACGGATCATTCCATTTATTTAAACGGGTTTTTTCTTAATGATCTAAATGGATCATTCCATTTATTTAAAGGGGGGCGCTTAATTATCTAAACGGAGCATTCCATTTATTTAAAGGGGGCTCTTAATTATCTAACCGGATCGTTCCATTTCTTCCAAAAGGGGGGTTTAATTATCTAAACGGATCATTCCATTTAAAGGGGACTCTTAATTATCTAAATGGATCAGTCCATTTATTTAAAGGGGGGAGCTTAATTATCTAAACGGATCATTCCATTTAAGGGGGACTCTTAATTATCTAAACGGATCATTCCATTTATTTAAAGGGGGGTGCTTAATTATCTAAACGGATCATTCCATTTATTTAAAGGGTGGGGCTTAATTATCTAAATGGATCAGTCCATTTATTTAAAGGGGGGCGCTTAATTATCTAAACGGATCGTTCCATTTCTTCCAAAAGGGGGGTTTAATTATCTAAACGGATCATTCCATTTAAGGGGGACTCTTAATTATCTAAACGGATCATTCCATTTATTTAAACGGGTTTTTTCTTAATGATCTAAACGGAGCATTCCATTTATTTAAAGGGGGGCTCTTAATGATCTAAACGGATCGTTCCATTTCTCCCCAAAGGGGGTGTGTGTGTCTCCTCCTCCTCCTCCTCCAATCTCCGCCTTCCGGAACTCGAACCCAGAACCCGGCCGGCCAATCGGACGTCTGGAACCGCTGCCCCCCCCCTTATCCCAAAAGCGGACCGTCCCAGGATGATTGACAGCCATCCATCCCCAAACCCCCCAACCCAGAAAAGACACGGCACAAAATCTCTATCAAAATAACTATATTTCCTCTTTTCCAAGGGGGGGAAACGGGACGTTCCATTCGGTAGAAAACGGGGGTGTGGGGTATGTGAATTTTTTTGGGGGGGGGGTCAAAGGGAGACGAGCAGCAATTAATTGACAGTTCAATTAATATACATATATTATTAATATATATGTTATTAATATAAATATATATTAATAATATATATACTCTTAATATATATATATAAACACACAAACACCCCCATTTGAAGACGTTAAATGGAATTTTCCACAGACACCCAAATATTTCCCCCCCCATTTGAAGACGTTAAATGGTATTTCCCACAGACACCCCCCCAAAAAACAAAGAGTTTCTGCCCCAGAAAATGGCGGCTAATGTCAGAATTTGGGGGGCAAATCTCAGAATTTGCTGGGAAATGTCAGAATTTACTGGGAAATGTCAGAATTTGGGGGGCAAAATGGGGGAAATCTCAGAGTTTGGGCGGCAAATGACAGAATTTAGGGGGGAAATCTCAGAATCTGGGGGGAAATCTCAGAATTTGGGGGGCAAAACGAGGGGAAATCTCAGAATTTGGGGGAAATCTCAGAATTGGGGGGGCAAAACGGGGGGAAATCTCAGAATTTGGGCGGCAAATGTCAGAATTTGCTGGGAAATCTCAGAATTTGGGGACAAATCTCAGAATTGCGGGGGCAAAACGGGGTGAAATCTCAGAATTTAGGCAGCAAATGTCAGAATTTGGGGGGATATCTCAGAATTTGGGGGGAAATTTCAGAATCTGGGGGGCAAATCTCAGAATTTGCTGGGAAATCTCAGAATTTGGGGGGCAAAACGGGGGGAAATCTCAGAATTTGGGCAGCAAATGTCAGAATTTGGGGGGATATCTCAGAATTTGCTGGGAAATCTCAGAATTTGGGCGGCAAATCTCAGAATCCGGGTGGCAAATGTCAGAATTTGCTGGGAAATCTCAGAATTTGGGGGGGAAATCTCAGAATTTGGGCGGCAAATCTCAGAATCCGGGTGGCAAATGTCAGAATTTGCTGGGAAATCTCAGAATTTGGGGGGGAAATGTCAGAATTTGCTGGGAAATCTCAGAATTTGGGGGGGAAATGCCAGAATTTGCTGGGAAATCTCAGAATTTGGGCGGCAAATCTCAGAATCCGGGTGGCAAATCTCAGAATCCGGGTGGCAAATGTCAGAATTTGCTGGGAAACCTCAGAATTTGCGGGGGAAATCTCGGAATCGGGGGCAACACTGCGCAGCAAGAGAGGTAGATGGCAAGAGTCCGAAAAAGGGGCGATCATCCAGTCCAACCCGCTTTTCCGCGGCGGCGGCGGGTTCGAGTCGCAGGCTTCCAACAGGCGCATGAAGTCTTCAGTAGTGGTAGCGGGTTCAAGTCCTGGTGGTGGGTTCAAGCTGTGCGCTTCCACGTCCTCAGCGGTCATCCAGCCCAACCCGCTTTAAGTCCTGGTCATGGGTTCGAGTTGCACGCTCCCAACAGGCCCATTCAGTCCTCTGCAATGCTGGGTGCTGGGTTCGAGTGATGCGCTGCCAACGGGCGCATCAAGTCCTTGGCCGTGGGTTCGAGTGCTGCGCTTCCAACATGCACCTCAAGTCCTGGCCATGGGTTCGAGTGCTGCGCTTCCAACATGCACCTCAAGTCCTGGCCGTGGGTTCGAGTGATGCGCTGCCAACGGGCGCATCAAGTCCTGGCCATGGGTTCGAGTGCTGCGCTTCCAACGGGCGCATCAAGTCCTGGCCATGGGTTCGAGTGCTGCGCTTCCAACATGCACCTCAAGTCCTTGGCCGTGGGTTCGAGTCGCGCCCTCCCAAACAGACCCATCAAGTCCTCTGCAGTGGTGGGTCGTGGGTTCGAGCCATGCGCTGCTGACGCTTGCCTTCAATCCTTGGCAGTGGTGGGTTCGAGTCACGCGCTCCCAACAGGCCCATCAAGTCCTGGCCATGGGTTCGAGTTGTGCACTCCCAACAGGCACATCCCGTCGGCGGTGGGTTCAAGTCATGCGCTTCCGACGGGTGCACAAGTTCTCGGTCCTGGGTTCGAGTTGTGCGCTCCCCACAGGCACCCTATGCGCTCCCATAAAGTCCTCTGCAGTGGCGGGTTGTGGGTTCAAGCGGTGCGCTTCCAACAGCCCCATGAAATCCTCGGTCCTGGGTTCGACTCATGCGCTCCCCACAGGCCCCTTAAGTCCTCTGCAGTGCTGGGTGCTGGGTTCAAGTCATGCGCTGCCAACAGGCGCATAAGTCCATGGTTGTGGGTTCAAATGGCCCACTCCCATCAGGCCCATTAAATCCCAGTAGTGGGTTCAAGTCATGCGCTTGGTGCATAAGTCCTGGCCATGGGTTCAAATCGCACACTTCCAACATCCCCATTAAATCATGGGTTCGACTCATGCGCTCCCAACAGGCCCATTAAGTCCTGAACATGGGTTCAAGCAACGCGCTTCTGACAGGTGCATAAGTCCTCGGTCCTGGGGTTCAAGTTGCACATTCCCAACAGGCGCATAAGTCCCCGGTTGCGGGTTCAAGTCCTGCCCTTCTGACGATCGCATTAAGTCCTGGCCACATTCCCAACAGCCCCATTAAATCCCCGGTCATGGGTTCGAATCGTGCGCTTGCAACAGGCCCATCAAGTCCCGGAGATGGGTTCAAGTCGAGGTGCATAAGCCCTCGGTCATGGGTTCGATTTATGCGCTCCCCATTAAATCCTATGCAGTGCTGGCTGCTGGGTTCAAGTCATGCGCATGAAACAGGAGCACTAAGTCCTGGCCGTGGGTTCAAGTCATGCGCTCCCAACAGACACATGAAGTCCTGGCCATGGGTTCCGACGGGCCCATTAAATCCCCGGTTGTGGGTTCGAGTCATGCGCTCCCCACAGGCCCATTAAACCCCCGGTCCTGGGTTCGAATCATGCGCTCCCAACACGATCGCATTAAGTCCTGGCCATGGGTTCAAGTTGCACATTCCCAACAGCCCCATCAAATCCCCGGTCCTGGGTTCGACTCATGCGCTCCCAACAGGCCCATTAAGTCCTCTGCAGTGGTGGGTTGTGAGTGCGAGTCGTGCGCTTCCAACAGGCCCATTAAATCCTGGCCCTGGGTTCAAGATGCACATTTCTGACGGGCGCTTCAAGTCCTCAGTTGTGGGTGCGAGTCGTGCGCTTCCAAGGGGCGCATGAAGTCCTGGACATGGGTTCAAGTCACGCCCTTCTGACGGGCGCATAAATCCTTGGTAGTGGGTGCGAGTCGTGCGCTTCCGAGGGGCGCATAAGTCCTGGCCATGGGTTCAAGTCATGCGCTCCCAACAGGCCCATTAAGTCCTGGACATGGGTTCAAATTGTGCGCTCCCAACAGGCCCATCAAGTCCTGGCTGTGGGTTCTCCCACGTGCGCATAAGTCCTCGGTTGCGGGTTCAAGTCATGCGCAATTCTGACAGCCCCACTAAACCCCTGGCTGTGGGTTCGACTCATGCGCTTCCAACAGCCCCACTAAACCCCTGGCTGTGGGTTCGACTCATGCGCTCCAAACAGGCACATTAAGCCGGTGGTGGGTTCGCCCTTCTGATGGGCGCAGAAGTCCTCGGTTGCGGGTTCAAGTTGCACGCTCCCAACAGGCCCACAAGTCCCTGGTCATGGGTGCAAGTCGCGCATTTCCAACAGGCGCATAAGTCCTCAGCAGCGGTGGGTTGTGGGTTCGACTCACGCACTCCCAACAGGCCCCTTAAATCCTCGCTTGTTGGTTCAGATGGCGCACTTCCGACGGGCGCAAGTCCTCAGTCATGGGTTCAAGTTACACATTCCCAACGGGCGCCTAAGTCCTCAGTTGTGGGTTCGAGCTGCACACTCCCCACCTTCCCACGAAACCCCCGGTTGCGGGTTCAAGTCACGCGCTTCCCAATGGCGCCTTCGCTTCTCGGTTGCGGGTTCGAGTCATGGGCTCAAAAGGCGCCCCTTAAGTCCAGGCTGTGGGTTCTCCCACGTGCACAAAAGTCCTCGGCTGCGGGTTCGAATCCCGCGCTTCCAACAGCCCCATCCAATCCTCAGCCATGGCTTCAAGTCATGCGCTCCCAACATGCGCACCAAGTCCTCTTCTGGCCCGGGTTCGAGTCCCGCCCTCTTTTACGAGGGCCCCCCGCCTCCCCCCCCGCCCCCCCGGGCCTTGGCCACCAAGTAGAGCACGATGTCCTGGTGCCCCGAAAAGGCCGCCATGTGCAGCGCACTCCAGCCGTCCCGGTTGGCCAATCGCACGTCGGCTCCGAATCTCACCAATAGTTTCACGAGTTCCAGGTTCCCGTCGCTCACCGATTGGTGCAAGGCGGTCTGGCCCTCGGGTCCGAAGGCGTTGACGTTGAATTCGCACGAGTTCATGGTGCGCAGGAGGGCGTGCACGGCCGCCGTGTTGCCGGCGCGCACGGCGTCCCGGAAGAGGCGCTCGCCCGGCGCGGGGGGCGGGGACAAGGGAGGGGGGGGAGAGGGGAGCTCGGCTTGGTTCATGGTGCGAGGATTGGTGCGGCGGGTGCGAGGATTCGGAGGATTCTGGGTTCCGGGTTCGAGGATTTGGAGAGTTCTGGAGTCCGGCTCTGGGTCCGAGGATTTGAAGCTCTGGGTTCTGGCTCTGGGTTCGAGGATTTGGCGCGTTCTGGATGCGGGCGCCGGGTTCGAGGATGTCACATGCGCGGGTGCGAGGATTAGAGGCTCTGGGTTCGAGGATTTGAAGCGTTCTGGGTTCTGGCTCTGGGTTCGAGGATTTGAAGCCTTCTGGATTGGAAGCTTTCTGGAGTCCGGCTCTGGGTTCGAAGATTGGAGGCTCTGGGTTCGAGGATTTGGCGCGTTCTGGATGCTGGCGCCGGGTTCGAGGATTTCGCATGCGCGGTTGCGAGGAGAGCGCCGGGTTCGAGGATTCGAAGGCTTTGGGATGCTGGCTCCGGGTTCAAGGATTTGGAGGCTGGCTCTGGGTTCGAGGATTCGGAGTTGAGAGCGCCGGGTTCGAGGATTGGAGGCTGGCTCTGGGTTCGAGGATTTGGCGCGTTCTGGATGCTGGCGCCGGGTTCGAGGATGTCACATGCGCGGGTGCGAGGAGACCTCCGGGTTCGAGGATTTGAAGGCTTTGGGGTGCTGGCTCCGGGTTCGAGGATTCGAAGACTTCTGGACGCTGGCTCTGGGTTCGAGGATTCAGAGGTTAGAGCGCCAGGTTTGAGGATGTGGAGCCTTCCGGATGATGGCGCCGGGTTCGAGGATTTGGGGCTTAACGGCTAAGGAAATCCCTCAATGGGGTGAGGAGGTTAGGGACCCCCCAGCCAATGGGATAAGGAGGTTAAGGACCTCACCGGCGGGGTGATTATGGGGGGTTAAAGACCCCACTAGCACCCCCGGGTTAAAGACCCTTTCCCCAGCTGGTTAAGGGGGAGTTAACCCCCCTCAATAGGTTAAGGACCCCCCAGCCAATGGGATACAGAGGTGGAGGGTTAAAGACCCCACTAGCCCCACCTGGTTAGGGACCCTCCGGACCCGCCACCAATGAGTTAAAGACCCCCAATGGGTTCAGGGTTCAAGCCCCCCCCGGTTAGAGACCCCCTCAATGGGTTACGGAGGGAAGGAAAGGGAGTCGAGGGTTCAAGACCCCCCCTCCTGGTTAGGGACCCTCCCAGGGGGAGTGAAGGCGGAGCTTAGAGACCTATGGGGGGGTGCTAGCTTTGAGGTGGGGGGGCAGGAAAGGGTTAAGGAGGGGGGGATAAGGACCTCCCTGATGGGCTAAGTTGGGGGTTAAAGACCCCCCTACTAGCACCTGGTTAAGGACCTTCCAAGGGGGGAGTGAAGGCGGAGCTTAGAGACCTATGGGGGGGGTGCTAGCTTTGCGGTTAAGGACCCTCCCCCAATGGGTCCAGAAGCTTCTGGAAGGGAGTTTGGGGTTAAAGACCCCCCCACCAACCGCCACCCGGTTAGAGACGCCGCAAGGGGGAGTTAAGGACCCTGCTCCCCCCTCAATGGGTTAAGGCGCTTCGGAAAGGGACTTTGGGGTTAAAGACCCCCCAGCGCCACCCAGTTAAGGACCTCCCAAGGGGGAGTGAAGGTTAGAGCCCCGTCTGGGGGTGCTAGGAGGAGGGGTTAAGGACCTTGGGGTGAAGGAGCTTGGGGTTAAAGACCCCCAAGGGGCAGCTTAGAGCCCCGTCCGAAAGGGAAATCAGGGTTAAAGACCCCGCTGCTTAGAGCCCCGTCCTCCCCCCACTAGCAGCAGGTTAAGGACCCTCCAAGGGGGAGTTAGAGCCCCGTCTGGACCGGTTAAGGAGCTTCCGAAAGGGTTAAAGACCTCACGACCAGCAGGTGGTTAGGGACGCTGCGAGGGGGGGTTAAGTCGGGGGGGGGTTAAGGACCCTCCCCCAATGGGTCCAGAAGCTTCCGGAAGGGAGTTTGTGGTTAAAGACCCCACCAGCCCCCCCCCCGGGTTCAAGACCCCACAATGGGTTCAGGGTTAAAGACTCCCCCCCCGGTTCAAGACCCGGCTGCTAGGGACCCTCCAAGGGGGGAGTTAAAGACCCCCAATGGGTTCCGGGTTCAAGACCCTCCCCGGGTTAAAGACCCCACAATGGGTTCAGGGTTAAAGACCCTCCCCCGGTTAAAAACCCCCTCAATGGGTTAAGGAGGGAAGGAAAGGGAGTCGAGGGTTCAAGACACCTGGTTAGGGACCCTCCCAGGGGGGAGTTAAGGACCCTCTGCTCTCCCCCCCTCTAAGGGAGAGTTAAGGACCTGCCTGGGGGGGACTTCGGGGTTAAAGACCCCCCCTCACCCCGGGTTAAGGACGCTGCAAGGGGGGAGGAGTTGAGGACGCCTTAAGAGACCCAAGTTAGGGACCCCCTCCCAGTTTGGACTGGTTTAAGGTGGGGGGGGCAGAAAGGGGTGAAGGACGCCTCTTAGGGAGCCCAGTTAGGGACACCCCCTCCCAGTTTGGACTGGTTTAAGGTGGGGGGGACAGAAAGGGGTGAAGGACGCCTCTTAGGGACCCCAGTTAGGGACCCCCTCCCCAGTTTGGACTGGTTTAAGGTGGGGGGGACAGAAAGGGGTGAAGGACGCCTCTTAGGGACCCCAGTTAGGGACCCCCTCTCCCAGTTTGGACTGGTTTAAGGTGGGGGGGACAAAAAGGGGTGAAGGACGCCTCTTAGGGACCCCAGTTAGGGACCCCCTCTCCCCAGTTTGGACTGGTTTAAGATGGGGGGGACAGAAAGGGGTGAAGGACGCCTCTTAGGGAGCCAAGTTAGGGACGCCCCCTCCCAGTTTGGACTGGTTTAAGGTGGGGGGGACAGAAAGGGGTGAAGGACGCCTCTTAGGGACCCCAGTTAGGGACCCCCTCTCCCCAGTTTGGACTGGTTTAAGGTGGGTGGGGGGACAGAAAGGGGTGAAGGACGCCTCTTAGGGACCCCAGTTAGGGACCCCCTCTCCCCAGTTTGGACTGGTTTAAGATGGGGGGGACAGAAAGGGGTGAAGGACGCCTCTTAGGGACCCCAGTTAGGGACCCCCTCTCCCCAGTTTGGACTGGTTTAAGATGGGGGGGACAGAAAGGGGTGAAGGACGTCTCTTAGGGACCCCCTCCCAGTTTGGACTGGTTTAAGGTGGGGGGGGGACAGAAAGGGGTGAAGGACGCCTCTTAGGGACCCCAGTTAGGGACCCCCTCTCCCCAGTTTGGACTGGTTTAAGATGGGGGGGGACAGAAAGGGGTGAAGGACGCCTCTTAGGGAGCCAAGTTAGGGACACCCCTCCCAGTTTGAACTGGTTTAAGGTGGGGGGGGGACAGAAAGGGGTGAAGGGGCCTCTTAGGGACCCCCCCTCCCCTCCCGATCCGGTTCCGGCCGGCTCAGCTTCTCCCCCCCCCCTTTTTCCTTCGGATCGCGCCCCCCCTCCCCTCCCTCTAGTCCTCCGTCTGGTCCGCTCAAAGCAGCCCCCACCCCGTGTTTTTTTTTTTGGGGGGGGGAGGGAATCGGGGGTTCGGAAAACCTTCGTCTCCTCCCTTCTTGGGGTGTCAATCAATATTGCGGGGTGGGGTGTCCGGATCGGGGCCCCCTCCCTCTAGTCCTCCGCGCGGTCCGCTCCCTTACCAACGTGGGGGGGGGGGAGAGAGAGAGATTTGGGGGGGGGGTGTCTCCTTTCCTCCCACCTCGGTCTGCTCGGCTCTCCTCTTTCCGGGGGGGGGGCGAACCCCCCCAAAATATTCCTCCTTTTAGGGCCCCCCCACCCCACCTCTTGGTAGTCCTCCGCGCGGTCCGCTCTCCCCTTCCCGACGGCGACGGGCGGCTGCTCCGGCTCGCTCTCCCCCCCCCCCACACCCCGTTCGTCTCCTCGTCTCTCGGGGTGTCAATCAAAGATTGCGGGGGGGTGGGGGGGTGGGGGGATCTAGTCCTCCGCGCGGTCCGCTCTCCCTTTCCAATGGGGGGGGGGGGGAAATCGGGGGTCGTCTCTTCTTTTGTCCTCTTCCGGAGGGGGGGGGTGTCCGTGTCCAAGAATAAAAGAGGGGGGGGCGGCGGGACCCCTCCACCCCTCCCTGCAGTCCTCCGCCCGGTCCGCTCACCAGAAGGAGAAGCCCCCCCGCCCTCTTTCAATGGAGAATCGGGGAAGGGGGGGGTCGGAAAGCTTCGGCTCTTCCTTCTCGGGGTGTCAATCCATATCGGGGTGTCAATCAATCTCCCTCTAGTCCTCCGCGCGGTCCGCTCCCCTTTCCAACGGAGGGAGGGGGGGGAAATTTGGGGGGGGGTCGCCTCTTCTTTTTTTTTTTTCCTCCCAGCTTCCTCCTCTTCCTGGATGGGGGTGTCGTCCAAGAATAAAAGGGGGGGGTGTCCGGATCGGGGCCCCCCTACCCCTCCTCGCAGTCCTCCGCCTGGTCCGCTCACCAGAAGGGAGGGGGTCGGGAGAATCGTGGGGGGGGGTCGGAAAGCTTCGGCTCTTCCTCTCCTCCTTCCGGGGAGGGGGGTCAAAGAATTACAGGATCCGGATCGGGCCCTTTTTCAACGCCCCCCCTTGAAAATTGGGGGGCGCTTTCCCTTCTGCGCATGCGCCGCCGCCTCCTCCGCCGCCGCCGCCCGACTGAGATCAGCCTCGCTTCTCCCCTCGCCTTTTATTTGCATGCCGGCTCCCCATTGGCCGCCGCCGACGGTTCCCAGGCCGCTCATTGGCCGCCGGAGGTTCCCGGAGCGGCCATTGGCTGCGGCGCGCAGGGAGGAAGAGGAGAGGCGCGGATTGGCTGCGGCGCGCGGGGATGGAACGTTGGGAGTTCCCAGCGAATGGAGGCTGCTGTTTTATTATTATTATTATTATTATTATTATTATTATTATTATTATTATTATTATTATTATTATTATTGGCAAGGACTGGCCATTATTATTATTATTATTATTATTATTATTAATCATCATCATTATTATTATTATTATTGGCAAGGACTGGCCATTATTATTATTATTATTATTATTATTATTATTATTATTATTATATGCAAGGACTGGCCATTATTATTATTATTATTATTATTATTATTATTATATGCAAGGACTGGCCATTATTATTATTATTATTATTAATCATCATCATCATCATTATTATTATTATTATTATATGCAAGGACTGGCCATTATTATTATTATTATTATTATTATTATTATTATTATTATTATTATTATTATTATTATTATCATTTGCAAGCACTGGCCATTATTATTATTATTATATGCAAGGACTGGCTATTATTATTATTATTATTATTATTATTATTATTATTATTATATGCAAGGACTGGCCATTATTATTATTATGTTGTTGTTGTTGTTATATTTTACTTTTTTTTTTAAAATACGACTTTTCATTCGTTTCTGTTTTTCGGCCTCTTTCTCTTCCCTCCCCCTTTTCCAAGGACTTTTTATTTTATTATTATCTGACGTTTTCTCCGTTTTCAAACGTTCCCCTCTGGCCTTCGCTCTCTTTGCTCTCCCATATTTAATGATAATATTATTTAATATTTAATGATAATAATATTACGATGCTCTAATTTTTAAATATTTAATAATAATCTGATGATGCTCTAATTTTTAAATATTTAATAATATGATGCTCTAATTTTAAAATATTCAATAATAATAAGATGATGCTCCAATTTTTAAATACTGAATAATATCATGATGCTCTCATTTTCAAAGAATAATTTGATGCTCCAATTTTTAAATATTTAATCCTAATAATAGGACGTTGCCCTAATTTTTAAATACGTAATCATAATATGATGCTCTAATTTTTAAATATGAATCCTAATATGATGCCCTAATTTTTAAATATCAAACCATAATATGATGATGGTCTAATTTTTAAATATTTAATAATAAGAATAAGATGATGATGCTCTAATGTTTAAATTTTTAATAACAATATGGTGCTCCAATTTTTAAATATTTACTAATGCCCTAAATTTTTGTATTTAATAATATGACGCTCCAATCTTCCAATTTTAATAATAATACAGTGCTGCCATTTTTAAACATTTCCGCCTTTCTCCTGACTTTTAATACTAATATTTATCAATAACATCATTCTCTAATTTTTAAGTATTTAATAATATGACGCTCCAACGTCTAAATATTTAATCATAATATGACGCTCTAATTTTTAAATATTCAATCATCATCATCATCATAAGAATAATAATATGATGATGCTCCAATTTTAAAATATTTAATCATAATAATAAGAATATCATGCCCTAATTTTCAAAGATTTCCCCTTTCTCCTCCACCACCGCTTTCTTCCCTATATCCCCCCATAATAATAAGAAGAAGAATATGATGCTCCAATTTTTAAATATTTAATAATCACAATAATAATAATAATAATAATAATAATAATAATAATAATAATAATAATAATAATAATATGATGATGATGATGATGATGATGCTCTAATTTTTAAATTCTTAATAATAATATCATGCCCTAATTTTTAAGTATTTCCCCTTTCTCGTCCGCTGCCTTCCCTCTATTGGAGCTCTAATTTTTAAATATATAACAACAATAATAATAACGCTCTGATTTTAAAATATTGACTAATAATCCTAATATCATGCCCTCCTTTTTAAATATTTCTCCTCCTTGTCTGCCTTCATTTCATCATAATAAAAAGGTAAGGAGCATCATCATACGACGCTCCAATTTTTAACTATAATAATAATAATAATAATAATAATAATAATAATAATAATAATAATAGTACGATAAGAACGCTCTGATTTTAAAATATTGAAGAATAATCCTAATATCATGCGCTAATTTTTAAATATTTCTCCTCCTCGTCTGCCTTCATTTCATCAGAATACGACGCTCCAATTTTTAAATATATAATAATAATAATAATAATAATAATAATAATAATAGTACGATAAGAACGCTCTGATTTTAAAATATTGAGGAATAATCCTAATATCATGCCCTCGTTTTTAAATATTTCCCCTTTCTCGTCCGCTGCCTTCCCTCTATTGGTGCTCTAATTTTTAAATAATAATAATAATAATATGCTCTAATTTTTAATCCTATTTAATCCTAATATCATGCCCTAAGTTTTAAAAATTTCCCTTTCTCCTTCCCTCTATCCCCCCCCATCTCCATTTTTTCCCAGGGACTATTCTGGTCTGCCTCAAGCCCTGGGAAAAGCGGCCTAAAATCCCCATTTTTTCCCATTGAAAAGGCCATTGAGAAAGGTCGCTCCATTCATTCCCTCGCTTGACTGCGCTCCCATTCATGAATGGGGGCGGCGATGCCCTTATATGGGCAGGGGGGGCGTGTCGGGCGGGCCGGCCTCATTAGCATAGAGGCGCGCGGAGCGTGGGAAAGTCTGGGTCGTTTTTTCCCACGCTGGGGAACGAGGGAAAAAGGCGCGGCTGGGGGGGAGGGAGGGGGGAGGGAGGGGTGGGAAAAGAGGAGGGGGGAGGAGGGAGGAGGAGGGGAGGAGGAGGAGGGGGAGAGTAGGAGGGGGGGAGGGAGAGTGACGGGAAAGGGGGGAGGGAGGAGGGAAAGGAGGGGAGGGTGGGAAAATGAGGGAGATTGACAGTTAAAATAGGGGGGAGGGAGGGAAAGAGGGAGGGGAGGAGTGGGAAAAGAGGAGGGGGGAGGAGGAAGAGGAGGGAGGAGGGAAAGAGGGAGGAGTGAGGGGAGGGTGGGAAAAAAGGGAAGATTGACGGGGAAATGGAGGAGGGAGGGGTGGGAAAATAGGAGGGGAGGGGGAGGAGGGGGAAAGGGAAAGGCAGGGGAGGGGGGAGGGAGGGGTGGGAAAATGGAGGGGGAGGAGGAGGAAGGAGGGGGGAAGAGGGAGAGTGACGGGAAAGGGGGGAGGGAGGGGAGGAGGGAAAGAGGAGGGGGGAGGAGGGAGGAGGAGGGGAGGGGGAAGTAGGAGGGGGGAGGGAGGAGGGAAAGATTGACGGGGAAATGGGGGGAGGGAGGGGTGGGAAAAGAGGAGGGGAGGGGAGGAGGGGGAAAGCGAGGGGAGGGGGGAGATTGACGGGGAAATGGGGGGAGGGAGGGGAGGAGGGAAAGGGGAGGAGGGAGGAGGAGGGGAGGGGGAAGTAGGAGGGGGGAGGGAGGAGGGAAAGATTGACGGGGAAATGGGGGGAGGGAGGGGTGGGAAAAGGAGGGAGATGGACGGTTAAAATGGGGGGAGAGAGGGAAAGAGGGAGGGGAGGAGGGTGGGAAGATGGAGGGGGGAGGAGGGAGGAGGAGGGGAGGGGGAGGAGGGGAAAATAGGAGGGGGAGGAGGAAGAGGAGGGAGGAGGGAAAGAGGGAGGAGGGAGGGAGGAGGGAGGGGTGGGAAAGTAGGAGGGGGGAGGAGGGAGAGTGACGGGAAAGGGGGGAGGGAGGAGGGAAAGGAGGGGAGGGTGGGAAAATGAGGGAGATTGACAGTTAAAATGGGAGGGAGGGAGGGAAAGAGGGAGGGGAGGGGAGGAGGGTGGGAAAATCGGAGGGGAGGGGGAGGTTGGAAGGGAGGGGGGAGGAGGGAGGAGGGTGGGGAGGGTGGGAAAAGAAGGGTGATTGACGGGTAAATGGGGGAGGGAGGGCGGGAAGGAGGTGGGAAGGAGGAGGGAAGGGAGGGGGGAAATAGGAGGGAGGGGAGGAGGGGAAAGAGGGAGAGTGACGGGGAAAGGGGGGAGGGAGGGGAGAGGGAGGAGGGAAAGGAGGGAGGGTGGGAAAATAGTAGGGGAGGGGGAGATTGACGGGGGGAAATGGGGGAGGGAGGGAAAGAGGGAGGGGCGGGAAGGGAGGAGGGGAGGGTGGGAAAATCGGAGGGGAGGGGGAGTTTGGAAGGGGGAATGGGGGGAGGGAGAGGGAGGGAGGAGGGAGGGGCGGGAGGGGGAGAAAATGAGGAGGGAGGGGGAAGAGGGAGAGGAGGGGGAAAAAGAGGGGAGATTGACGGGGGAAATGCGGGGGGGGAGGGAGGAAGGAGAGGGAGGGGTGGGAAAATGAGGGAGATGGACAGTTAAATGGGGGGAGGGAGGGAAAGAGGGAGGGGAGGAGGGTGGGAAAAGGGAGGGGAGGAGGGAGGAGGGGAGGGGGGAAGAGGGAGAGTGACGGGAAAGGGGGAGGGAGGGAGGAGGGAGGGGAGGGTGGGAAAAGAGGGAAGATTGACGGGGGAGGGAGAGTGACGGGAATGGGGGGAGTGGGGAGAAATGGAGGGGAGGGGGAGATTGACAGGAAATGGGGGGGGGGAGGGGCGGGTAGGGAAGGAGGGAGGAGGGTGGGAAAATAGGAGGGGAGGGGGGAAAGAGGGGAGATTGACGGGGGAATGGGGGGGAGGGAGGGGAGGGTGGGAAAAGAGGGGGATTGACGGGGGGTGGGGGGAGAGGGGGTGATTGACACGGAAATTGGGTCCAGAGTGGATCATTGACAGGAGAACTGGGGGGAGGGGGTGGATTGACAGATCAATTCGGGGGTAGTGATTGACAGGCAGATAGGGGGGGAGGGGGAAATGGAGGGGAGGGGGAGATTGACAGGTAGATTGGGGGGGAGGGGGGATTGACAGGGAAATTGGGTCCAGAGTGGATGATTGACAGGGTGACAGGAGAACTGGGGGAGTGATTGACAGATCAATTCGGGGTGTAGTGATTGACAGGCGAATTGGGGGGGGGGAGAGGGGGGAAATGGAGGGGAGGGGGAGATTGACAGGTAGATTGGGGGGAGGGGGGATTGACAGGGAAATTGGGGCAAGAGTGGATGATTGGCAGGAGAACAGGGGGGAGGGGGTGATTGACAGATCAATTCGGGGGTAGTGATTGACAGGCAAATTGGGGGGGAGAGGGGATGATTGACAGGGGAATTGGGGGCAGAGTGGATGATTGACAGGGAAACTGGGGGGAGAGGAGGGAGGGGAGGGAGGGTGGGACTATTTCCTGCACTGTGAATTATTATTATTATTATTATTATTATTATTATTATTATTATTATTATTACTATTATTTCCTGCACTGTGAATTATTATTATTATGATGATTATTATTATTACTATTTCCGGCGCTGCAAATTATTTGGGGGTCTTTCTAGCGTGGGAAATCCCCGGTCCCGGGTTCGAGATACGGGGTTCCCCGCCTTCCCATTGGCTAAAAACGGGGGGTTTTGTAGCTCTATGGTTCCCAATTGGCGGCGGGTCAGACTGGATGACCCTGGAACCCTTTGGCCTTTAGGGCTAGCTAATATATATATAATAATATAATAATATTATTCTAATTATTATATTATTTTATATATATACACCCACACCCACATATATATTATAATAATGATCAAAATATTGGTCAAAATACTTGTTAATTACAAATATTAACGAATTAAAAATGGAATTTTGGAAAGCATTGTGGAGAGAAGCTCATTCATCAATCTGAGATTCCACATTGGTCCCCTTCCCTGTCACTCATTCAGTGGGTGGGACTAGAGGACCCTGGACCCGCCTTCCCTGTCAGTCATTCAGCGGACCCTGGCTCCGCCTTCCCTGTCAATCATTCAGCTGACCCTGGCCCCGCCTTCCCTGTCAATCATTCAGTGGGTGGGAGAAGCTGACCCTGGCCCCGCCTTCCCTGTCAATCATTCTGGGATTCAGTGGGTGGGACTAGAGGACCCTGGCCCCGCCTTCCCTGTCAATCATTCAACGGACCCTGGCTCTGCCTTCCCTGTCAATCATTCTGGGATTCAGTGGGTGGGACTAGAGGACCCTGGTCCCGCCTTCCCTGTCAATCATTCAGCGGGTGGGACTAGAGGACCCTGGCCCCGCCTTCCCTGTCAATCATTCTGGGATTCAGTGGGTGGGACTAGAGGACCCTGGCCCCGCCTTCCCTGTAAATCATTCTGGACCCTCCTTCCCTGTCAATTACTCAGTGGAGCTTGGCTCCGCCTTCCCTGTCAATCATTCAGTGGGTGGGACTAGAGGACCCTGGCCCCGCCTTCCCTGTCAATCATTCAGCGGACCCTGGTCCCGCCTCCCCTGTCAATCATTCAGCGGACCCTGGTCCCGCCTCCCCTGTCAATCATTCAGTGGGTGGGACTAGAGGACCCTGGGCTCCGCCTTCCCTGTCAGTCATTCAGCGGACCCTGGCTCCGCCTTCCCTGTCAATCATTCTGGGATTCAGTGGGTGGGACTAGAGGACCCTGGCCTTCCCTCTCAATCATTCAGCGGACCTGGCTCCGCCTTCCCTGTCAATCATTCAGCAGACCCTGGTCCCGCCTTCCCTGTCAATCATTCAGCAGACCTGGTTCCACCTTCCCTGTCAATCATGCAGTGGGTGGGACTACAGGACCCTGGTTCCGCCTTCCCTGTCAATCATTCAGTGGGTGGGACTAGAGGACCCTGGCTCCGCCTTCCCTGTCAATTACTCAGCTGAGCTTGGCTCCGCCTCCCCTGTCAATCATTCAGTGGGTGGGACTAGAGGACCCTGGCTCCGCCTTCCCTGTCAATCATTCAGCAGAACCTGGCTCCGCCTTCCCTGTCAATCATTCAGTGGGGGGACTAGAGAACCCTGGCTCCGCCTTCCCTGTCAATCATTCAGCGGACCTGGCTCCGCCTTCCCTGTCAATCATTCAGCAGACCTGGTTCCGCCTTCCCTGTCAATCATTCAGTGGGTGGGACTAGAGGACCCTGGTTCCGCTTTCCCTGTCAATCATTCTGGACCCTCCTTTCCTGTCAATCATTCCTTCCCTGTCAATTACTCAGTGGAGCTTGGCCCCGCCTTCCTTGTCAATCATTCAGCGGACCCTGGTCCCGCCTTCTCTGTCAATCATTCAGTGGGTGGGACAAGCTGACACTGGCCCCGCCTTTCCTGTCAATTATTCCATCCCTGTCAATTACTCAGCTGAGCTTGGCTCCGCCTCCCCTGTCAATCATTCAGTGGGTGGGACTAGAGGACCCTGGCTCCGCCTTCCCTGTCAATCATTCAGCAGAACCTGGCTCCGCCTTCCCTGTCAATCATTCAGTGGGGGGGGACTAGAGGACCCTGGCTCCTCCTTCCCTGTCAATCATTCAGCGGACCCTGGCTGGCTCCGCCTTCCCTGTCAATCATTCAGTGGACCCTGGTCCCGCCTTCCCTGTCAATCATTCAGTGGGTGGGGCTAGAGGACCCTGGCCCTGCCTTCCCTGTCAATCATTCATTGGACCCTGGCCCCGCCTTCCCTGTCAATCATTCAGCGGGTGGGACTAGAGGACCCTGGCCCCGCCTTCCCTGTCAATCATTCAGCGGACCCTGGTCGCGCCTTCCCTGTCAATCATTCAGTGGGTGGGACTAGAGGACCCTGGCCCCGCCTTCCCTGTCAATCATTCAGCGGACCCTGGTCCCGCCTCCCCTGTCAATCATTCAGTGGGTGGGACTAGAGGACCCTGGCTCCGCCTTCCCTGTCAATCATTCAGCGGACCCTGGCCCCGCCTTCCCTGTCAATCATTCAGCGGACCCTGGCTCCGCCTTCCCTGTCAATCATTCAGCAGACCTGGTTCCGCCTTCCCTGTCAATCATGCAGTGGGTGGGACTACAGGACCCTGGTTCCGCCTTCCCTGTCAATCATTCAGTGGGTGGGACTAGAGGACCCTGGTTCCGCTTTCCCTGTCAATCATTCAGTGGGTGGGACTAGATGACCCTGGCTCCGCCTTCCCTGTCAATCATTCAGTGGACCCTGGTCCCGCCTTCCCTGTCAATCATTCAGTGGGGGGGACTAGAGGACCCTGGCTCCGCCTTCCCTGTCAATCATTCAGTGGGTGGGACTAGATGACCCTGGCTCCGCCTTCCCTGTCAATCATTCAGCAGAACCTGGCTCCGCCTTCCCTGTCAATCATTCAGTGGGTGGGACTAGAGGACCCTGGTTCCGCTTTCCCTGTCAATCATTCAGTGGGTGGGACTAGATGACCCCTGGCTCCGCCTTCCCTGTCAATCATTCAGCAGACCCTGGTTCCGCTTTCCCTGTCAATCATTCAGTGGGCTGGACAAGATGACCCTGGCCCCACCTTCCCTGTCAATCATTCTGGGCTTCAGTGGGTGGGACTAGAGGACCCTGGCCCCGCCTTCCCTGTCAATCATTCCTCCCCTGTCAATCATTCAGTGGGTGGGACTAGAGGACCCTGGCTCCGCCTTCCCTGTCAATCATTCAGCGGACCTTAGCCCCGCCTCCCCTGTCAATCAATCTCGCTTCCCTAGCCTAGAATCCCCAGGGAGGGAACCCTGTGACGTCACAACCGCCTCTTGTGACCTCACAGGGCAGCCCGTGGGCGGGGGCTCCCCTGGCCCCGCCCCCTTGGGGACGCCCCTCACTCGTCCGCCATGCGCTACGCAAGGAGGAGCGACCTCCGGGAGCAGATTGACGGCCTTCAGGCCATCATCCACTTGCAAGGTTATTAATCTTATTATTATTATTATTATTATTATTATTATTATTAGATTAATAATAATTAACTCATAATAATTCCTTCTATTCTTCCAAATCTCACGCCATCCCCTCTTATATAATGCGACCGTTCGCATCAGGCCATCATCCACTTGCAAGGTGATTCATCTTATTATTATTATTATTATTATTATTATTATTATTATTATTATTATTATTATTATTATTATATTAATAATGATTAATTAATAATAATTCCTGGTATTCTTCTGAATCTCACGCCATCCCCTCCTATTCTCTTATTAATCGTCATTCTAATAATGGTATTTTTGGTCTCATTTTATCGTATTCTCATATATATTTATCTGATTATATATTGACAAGGTTATCATATTATATATTGATCTATTAGAATAGAATATATATTTCTATTCCATTCTATCGCAATATATAAGTGGGATAGAATGGAATAGAAATATAGATATATCTTCTTTTTATCATATTATAAAAAGTCATTCTAACTTTTTATAATATTAGATATTACAAAAAGTAATGGTCAATTGATCATTATAATTGATAATTATTGATAATGATAAATAAATTTCTCTGTCACTGAGTGATCATAATTGGAGAAAGAGAATGATAATAATTGGAGAAATTATAATGATAATTATAATCTTCTGTTACATTAGATCTTAGAATAGAATATATATGCATCTAATCATCCTAATTAATTATAATTATCAACGGACGATTCTATGATACTGCGATTTAATTCTTGAGAATCGGAGAATTCTCTTCCATTATTATTATTATATTGATTCTTGCTCGTTAGCCTCCCTGAGCCCAGCGGGAGGGCTGGGTATTAATTAATTATTATTAATTAATTAATTAATTAATTAATTACTAATTTCAGAGCAGGGGAAGAAACTTTTCGCCCAATCGGCGGAGGAAACCGTCGCCAAGAACAAATATCTCCTTGGTTACCTGCGGGGAGATGTCCGTCAAGGGAGCCACGAGCTGGACCTGTCCGTCAAGGTATGGGGGCGGGGCAAGGGGCGGGGCAGGAAATGATGGAAGGAAGGAAGGAAGGAAGGAAGGAAGGAAGGAAGGAAGGGAGGAAGGAAGGGAGGAAGGAGGAAAGGAAGGGAGGAAGGGGAAGGAAGGAAAGAAGGGAGGGAGGAAAGGAAGAAGAAATGATTTAGGAAGGAGGGAAGGAAGGAAGGAAGGAAGGAAGGAAGGAAGGAAGGGAGGGAGGGAGGGAGGGAGGGAGAATTAAGGGGGAAAGTAAGAAATTAAGGAAGGAAGGAAGGAAAGAAAAGAAAGAAAGAAAGAAAGAAAGAGAGAGAGAGAGAGAGAGAGAGAGAGAGAGAGAGAGAATTAAGGAGGAAAGTAAGAAATTAAAGAAGGAAGGAAGGAAGGAAGGAAGGAAGGAAGGAAGGAAGGAAAGGAGGGAGGGAAGGGAAGGGAGGAGGAAAGGAAGGGAGGAAGGGGGAAGGAAGGAAGGAAAGAAAGAAGGAAGGAAGGAAGGAAGGAGGAAAGTAAGGAATTAAATGGAAGGAAGGAAGGAAGGAAGAAAAAGGAAGAAAGAGAGAGAAAGAATTAAGGAGGAAAGTAAGAAATGAAGGAAGGAAGGAAGGAAAGAAAGAAGGATTTAGGAAGGAATTAAGGAAGGAATTAAGGAAGGAAGGAAAGAAGGACGGAAGGAGGGAAGGAAGGGAGGAAGGAAGGAAGGAATTAAGGAAGGCAGGAAAGAAAGAAGGAAGGAAGGAGGGAGGGAGGAAAGGAAGAAGAAATGATTTAGGAAGGAGGGAAGGAAGGAAAGAAGGAAGGAAAGAAGGAGGGAGGGAGGAAAGGAAGAAGAAATGATTTAGGAAGGAAGGAAGGAAGGAAGGAAGGAGGGAGGGAGGGAGGGAGGGAGGGAGGGAGGAAAGGAAGAAGAAATGATTTAGGAAGGAGGGAAGGAAGGAAGGAAGGAAGGAAGGAAGGAAGGAAGGAAGGAAGGAAGGAAGGAAGGAAAGGAGGGAGGGAGGAAAGGAAGAAGAAATTATTTAGGAAGGAGGGAAGGAAGGAAGAAAGGAAAGAAGGAAGGAAAGGAGGGAGGGAGGGAGGGAGGAAGAATTAAGGAGGAAAGTAAGAAATTAAGGAAGGAAGGAAGGAAGGAAGGAAGGAAAGAAAGAAGGATTTAGGAAGGAATTAAGGAAGGAAGAAGGATGAAGGAAGGAAAGAGTTAAGGAAGGAAGGAAAGAAGGACGGAAGGAGGGAGGGAAGGAAGGAAGGAAGGAAGGAAGGAAGGAGGAAAGTAAGGAATTAAGAAGGAAGGAAGGAAGGAAGGAAGGAAGGAAGGAGGGAGGAAAGGAAGAAGAAATGATTTAGGAAGGAGGGAAGGAAGGAAGGAAGGAAGGAAGGAAGGAAGGAAGGAGGGAGGGAGGAAAAGAAAGGAAGAAGAAATGATTTAGGAAGGAGGGAAGGAAGGAAGGAAAGAAGGAAGGAAGGGAGGAAGGAGGGAGGGAGGAAAGGAAGAAGGAATGATTTAGGAAGGAGGGAAGGAAGGAAGGAAGGAAAGGAGGAAGAAAGGAGGGAGGCAGGAAAGGAAGAAGAAATGATTTAGGAAGGAGGGAAGGAAGGAAGGAAGAAAAAGAAAGGAAGAAAGAATTAAGGAGGAAAGTAAGAAATTAAGGAAGGAAGGAAATAAAGAAAGAAAGAAAGAAGGATTTAGGAAGGAATTAAGGAAGG